>NW_024718273.1:1294034-1417104 GCF_018991925.1 Homarus americanus
GAGTGCGTATGTTTCCTTGCAAGTGTGCGTGAGTGTTGGAGCATCATTTTAAGATAGGAAATAATTGTGAGGTAATGTTGTAACATAGTTTGGTATTTTGGCAAGGATTTTTTTCTCATTTCTTATAAATAAATGGAGGAAAAATATATACAAATACAATTATTACAGTAAACGTTTTCCAAGAATACGTAAATATATTGTGAACGGCATGACATGAACTTATTAAATATGAGATTATGAGATTGAAATATGATATATCAATTTCCTCGTCACAAGTGACTTGAAGAGCCGGATCGGACAGCTGTGATCGGACCATTACGTACTTTATTGTATGAATTGTGTCGTTACATGGTTGTTCTTTGTCACCGTCACCCTCTTTGATTTTTTCCGTGGTATATATGGTAATTATTTCACATGTAATATATTAAACATATATTATACTGTACTGTTTCATAATAATTATAAATATAATGTTAGGCTTTGTTTGACTTAAATCATCCTGAATACATACTGCATAAGTGAGGATATGAGAAGAGGATTGTTTCCTTTACATTTATTATACAATTTGACTTATATTCATGAAAATTGCATTTATTTCAGTTAATATGGAGAAAAATTAATATCGATGTGCATTCAGTATGTGACGTTGACAACATAGGGAAATTATTTCTGACACATTAATATTTAGTCCAGCCACCTTCATTCTCGATTACTTGCTGCAGCCTGTTGGGAACGGAGGCGGGGTGGTGGTTGTGTATCAGTTTCGGTTTCCGCCTCAGTACCTCCCACTCACGGTGTGTATGCTCCTGTAGCTGCACCCTGGTTCTCTCTTCAGTTGGATCCTACACGCTCACAATATTGGCCCAAACGTTCTCTATAGGGGTCATGTCACAACCTTTACCTGGCCAGTCTAAGACTTGCAAATTTCTTTGTTCTGCAAACCACCGCGTTACAATCCGTGCTGTACGGATAGGACACCTATCGTGCATGAAAATTATGTTTTCGGGAAACGGGAAAGCATATGCACGCACCGAGGGAAGCATAACTTCTTCGAGTATTTCTGAATACTTGAATACTGTTCAGCTGTGAAACTTCCTTTTATGTCAGTCAGCTCTCCAACTCCGTACAAATATATCCATCCCCAAACATTGCAAGTCACATGGCCACTCCTTGCTTCCTCATAAACATGCTGTCTAGCATATTGGGTGTTGTTCCTCCTCCAGCAATGCAACCTTCCGTGAGAGGTAGATGAGAAAATTTTTTCGTCAGTGAATATTACTCTTCCCAGAAATCTAGACCTTCTTCAGCATACCGTCGAGCAAACTGCAACCTGCCCTCGTGATGTCGCTCATTTAACTTCTTGGTAGCGGGAATTCTATGGTGAATGCTTCCTTCGTGAAGTCTTCGCCTGATTGTTAAAGGGGAATTATTTAATTGGAGATCCTCTCTTATTGAACATGAAGTCTTGAAGGGGTTGGCCTCAGCGAAATTTCGGATGGCTTAAACTTGTGCAGGTGTTGTTCTGCGCGGCATCCCCGTCCTGTGGTGGTCCTTTAAACTTCCCTCCTCTTCCCATCGCTTAATCCAATAATAAACAGTTGACCGACAAACCCCCAATTCTCGGGCAATTTCAGTGGTGAAAACCCAACCTCCTTCGTGCAGATTATTCTTCCACGTTCAGTGATTTTCTGCGTGTGGTATTTCATGTTGGCAGCGTCCTTCTACAATTGAGGGAGTGGAAGGGTAGTCAGCACTGACAACACCCCTGTCTCCCCCACCTTACCGCCAATAACGTAAGCGTTATATTTATATTTTATTAGTCATTTATAAAAAATAAATGAATGAATGAATAAATAAATAAATAAATAAGATACAAATTTATAATACACCATACACATATTTGAAAAAATAGAATAATTTTTTAAAAGACACCAGACTAAAAGTGACGTAATCTACACAAGTCAGAAACAAGGATTTTTTTATGGAGGGTGGGGGGGGGGGAATAGTCACTCAACGAAAGAAATGCCATTTGCTGCTTACAATATTCAGAGTCTTGGAATGACAATGATATTGCTAGATAAAGGCTTGTAAAAGTATTAGGCATATGCTACTGCACTAATTCACACCATCAGACGGATACATTACCATCACCTTCAATTGAACAACGCCATTATTAAATACAGACACACACACGCACACACACACACACAATCCACATGCACACACACACACACACACACTCCACATGCACACACACACACTCCACATGTGCACACACACACTCCACATGCGCGCGCACACACACACACACACACACACTACAGGAAGCAGTGAACCGATGATTCTGCTTAATCCCAAAGCGAATTCAAACAGAAATTTGTGTTGCATGAAATCAGCGTCTTTAGAAAGAAGTCTGTTTAACATCGGTTACATACAACTGGATTAATCACCCGAAAGGGATTAAATGTTTGAAGATAATATTAATATAAATTAATGATAAACAGGCAACCTCATAAACAGCCTGCACACAGCTGTGCCCAATGCATGATGTTCTTTAACATACTTACTGATTTTTACTTATGTGTAATTGTCTAAACATAATTTCATATAGATTGGCCCATTGCTCTATCCATTTTAAAATCAAATTAACCAGCAGAAAGGTATAATATAATACGAAACAACAAATCCCAACAATTAATTAAGCAACGGGGAACTACGTAACCACTCACGATCACTTTTACATTCATTCATAATTTATACTACGTAGTATAGTAAACAAACGGCCTTGAGTTGCCAGCTGTCTCCAGCAGTTTTCGAAGAATCTTGAACGAGACTGTACCTTACCCTAGCATAACACTTACCTAACCTAGCTTTACCTAACCTAACCTTTACTTAATCTAATCCTAACCTAACTTAACCTAACCTAACCTAACCATACCTAACCTAACTTAACCTTACCTAACCTAACTTAACCTTCCCTAACCTAACTTAACTTAACCTTACCTAACCTAACCTTACCTAACCTAACCTTACCTAACCTAACCTAACCTCACCTAGCTTTACCGAACCTAACCTTTACTTAATCTAATCTTAACCTAACCTAACCTAACCTTACCTAACCTTACCTTACCTAACCTCACTTTACTTAACCTAACCTTTACCTAACCTAACCTTACCTAACCTAACCTAACCTCACCTAGCTTTGCCTAACCTAACATTTACTTAATCTAATCATTACCTAACCTAACCTAACCTAACCTAACCTTACCTAACTTAACCTTACCTAACCTTACCTAACCTAACTTAACCTTACCTAACCTAACTTAACTTAACTTAACCTTACCTAACCTAACCTTACCTAACCTAACCTAACCTCACCTAGCTTTACCGAACCTAACCTTTACTTAATCTAATCTTTACCTAACCTAACATAACCTTACCTAACCTAACCTTACCTAACCTCACTTTACTTAACCTAACCTTTACCTAACCTAACCTTACCTAACCTAACCTAACCTCACCTAGCTTTGCCTAACCTAACATTTACTTAATCTAATCATTACCTAACCTAACCTAACCTAACCTTACCTAACCTAACCATACCTAACCTAACCTAACCTAAGCTTTCCTAACCTAAGCTTACCTAACCTAACCTTACCTAACCTAACCTTACCTAACCAAACCTTTACCTAACCTTACCTAACCTAACCTTAATATGCCTTACCTAAACTAACCTTTCCGTTTTTATAATCCACTCACAGAGATAATCAAAGGTTATAATACACAATAGTAGCATCTTAAGTAACGTTTATATATCAACAGATTTGTAGATATGTTGGAGAAATTATTATAAAAACTTTGTTATCTCTACAAATGTAATTTAATAAAACAGAAATAGAATTTTCTAGAGAACTTAATTGTTTGTCGTGTTAGATTAGGTTAGCTTAGGTAGGGTAACGCGAGGTTAGATTAGATAAGGTAAGGTAAGATTATGTTTTGTTCGGGTAAGACACATTTCACTAATTTTGCCTCGAAAATAATCACAACTGAATGTATTAGAAAAAAACCTCTGAACATAATTCTTTTTCTCAGAAAAAATGCTCGACCACTGTTAATTTTTACCCACTTTTTCATTAGGTTCGATAAACTTAGATTGTGTTAGGTATTATTTAACTCTGAGTCATGGGTACTTCCTGGATACTTGGCCGAATAACTTGTTATAGCTTGGTCCTCGCCATACCAAGAAGGATGAGTCTAGGAAAAAATGTTCACTTGACATCGTATTTGGCTTTCATTACTGACGGACATCTACGGCTATAACACATTAATAAGGTCTATCTGCAAGTTTACTCAGTCATAAAAAAATATTTGTACCATAAATGTTTCTTCAAATGTCCTGAACTTAGTAAATCTTTAAGAAAATTGTTCAGTATTTGAATCAGTGATGCTCGAAATTTGCATTTGAAGGCTCTGAATGTCTATTTTCTTATGAATTTCAAGATCAGTCATGTGTGTTTTTAGGTTTGGGAAATATTTAAAAGTGCCATTGTCGAACATCACGTTTAAAAATTTTCAGTTTGATTTCAAAGGTTTTTATGTTATCAAACATAACATCAAGTGTTTTGCCAGATCCCTGTAATTTGGTGCTCAAGTCATTTAAATGTGAGGAGAAATCTGTAAAAAACATCAAACTACAAATCCACACAACGTCAGATAATTCTTGACAAGACAATTTTTCATTCTTCAAAAACAGACAAATTTCATCAAAACACAACAAATCCTTTAAGGACAGAACCTCGACTAAGCCAACGAACATTATTGTACATAAGTAGTCCTGTGTACACCGAATTCACCTCGCTCAGGAAATTCTGAAATTGTCTTCGTTTTTTTCAAAGCACGAGCAGAAATAAAATTGACTCCCCTGGTTACAATTGTCATCACTTCTTCAAGTTCTTTAAGGCCAGCTTTTGCACACAAAGCCTCCTGGTGTACAATACAATGAAAGGCTACCAGTGGATGTCCAACATATTTTTCAAAACATTTACAAAACCTGCTTCTCTACCAATCATGCTGGGTGCACCATAAGTTGTCACGGTAAACTGTTTTTGAAAGATCAACTTGTCGATTAGACAGTTCTTTAACTACTGCCTTACATATTTCAGCCCTGTGGTATGTTCAGGTAAAGTTACCAAGTTAACCAGTTCTTCACATATTTCATCGCCCCAACAAAATCGAGCAATAATGGCTAGCCTAGTTGATGATGTAACATCAGTGCTCGCATTACGACAAATGGAAAGCAATTTACATGAACCAATATCTTTTGTCAGCTGTTCTACTATGTTTGTTTCCATCTTTAATATTCGATCTTTTGCTATTTCTACTCACTGGCAAATCCTTAATGCGCTGAATAATTTTTTCCTTATCTGGAAAACCGTTAAAAAGGAAAGGAGCACATTCTAGCCATGATTCTTTAATATACTCCCCGTCACTGAGTGGTTTTCTATGTTGAGCAATAATCTTGGAAATCTCAAAACCAGCAGCAACTAAGTTGGAACTACCTGAAACAAATTTCATCAAAACATTTGACTGTCTTTTTTGTTGCTGATTTCTCGAGAAATGTGTTCTTTTGTTCTTGCTCACTTTTATCGCAAAGCCATTTATGAACAGTTTCATAATGCCGCTTTACGGAGGAAGTCCTGCACACCACTGTTTCGGAACATAAGATGCATAATGCTTTATCACCCTTTTTGATCATGCCAAATCTTTCACGCCACGATTCTTGAAAATCTCTCCTGCTGCTGCTGTTGCTGCCTTCATTTGAATTTTTTGTTTCTTTGCTGGTTGAGCTGACATTCTGGACAAGCTGAAAAGGGTAGATACAATGCAAATACTAATGTGAAGTCAAAACAGATAAGTAAACAGTAATGCAGTTTGCAAATCACTTTACCAATAAATAATCACGCAAATACATTCCACACGACATTATATATTCTAATCGCCAAACATTTCAAGAATTTTTTATTCGTATCATTAGTTTATTATCGTTTTATTCTATGCCACAAAATATCCAGTGTTCACTCACAAACAACTGAAGGAAAATATAATCAGAGGGAAGCCAATGCCACCCGTTCACTTCTATCATTACCCGAATACTGATGTGTACACTGGGTCGGCAGGGATTTCAAAACGTGTCACCCGAAGTAAAGTGTTCTCGCAACTGCCCAGCTGACGCCAAGCAGGCGTGAGACGTCTCCTGTGAACACTTCTTACTTGCTCCCGATTTGTAAAAATTCATGCGCAGCAATAATTGGGAGTAATGTAAATCATTACCCTACCCATATATATATATATATATATATATATATATATATATATATATATATATATATATATATATATATATATATATATATATATATATATATATATATATATATATATATATATATATATATATTATGGATGGGGTTTAACAAATCTTGGGGCGGTAGTGCATGCCGCATGCCAACAAAAAATTTTCGCGTGCCACCTTGGGCATGCGTGCTATAGGTTCGTCACTCGGGTTTCCTTCCCGAGATCCCGGGATCCCGGGCGTAAGTGGTTATGCTTTTTTTTCCCTGGAATTTGGTTCAAATCCCGGGATTCTTATTGTTATTCCTTATCTCTGATTTGCACTATGTAAAATACAAAAACGCATGAAAGAGAGAGAGAGAGAGAGAGAGAGGGAGGGGGGGCTAAAGCGAGTCTGACAGAAGTGACGCGCACCGTTCTTGTACACTTCTGGCCTTCACCATGTCTTGGCCTTAGTCGTGTTTATCTCCCTGCAGAGTGCAAAGGTGTGTTGACTGTCGATTAATCTGTCTGTATATGATGCCAAAATGCAAGCCATGATATAATGGTGTATGATTTTATGCTATTATTTTTTTCACAAGTCATTCAAGTGTTCGCTTTAGGTTTTTGTAGAATGTGGCTTGCTTGTTTAATCATATTATGTACCAATTTTTACACCAGTATGCAAGTTAATAAAGAGAACTTTGCTTCAGTGTAATATAATTTATCAAATCAATTGCCTATCAAATAATCTACAGATACTGCACTAATGAAGTATAGGGTTAGCATATAGCATTAGTTAGTACAAATATCACCTGATGCGGGAAATCCCGGGATCCCGGGAAATATAATGTTTTGTCCCAGAATCCCGGGATGCTAAGAAACCCCCAAAACAGGAAACCCTATTCGCTACCCTTGCTCTACCTGTAGAATCTAGGTGATGATTACCGCCACTAAAGAATTTGGTAGCAGGTGGGGGTAGGGTAGGTGGCTCCTCCTCTGGGAAGTCGAAAATAGAACGTATGGCTGTGGCGGGCTTCTCATTGGTCGGCACTCTCCTTCCCGACATACTGATTAGCTCCTGGAGTAAGGCAGGCTGTGATTCGTCGCCAGGCCACTGGTGAGTTCAACTTTGCTTTACTCTCCCCAAACACTGAAATTACCACAGGTAGCATAGAGACGCTGGGAGTTTTCAAAGGGATTTTGCCAGTAAACCAAAGGCGAACTCGTCATACCATCTGTGTATGCGAAATTTTCTGAAATGAATGGTACAAAAATCGTATTTTCACGCTGGTGGCGAGTTGGCCCTTGCATTAATCAACGCCTCATTTGGTACAGTTGCAGAAATGTGTTCCTATCTCCCCTGTGGTAACCGGTGTCTCTAAACGGCTAACCTATATGACCTATAGCAAAACTATCTTCCAATCATGTCCGTCGTTACACGACCAATACCAATTCATTCATAAACAGTGATACTACTACTACAACGTTGCCGTTTGGAGACACGGGTTACCACAGGGGGCGTAGAACACGTTTCCACAACTGTACAAAGATACCTTGATACAGAACTTATAACAAAAATAGACATGGTTTTAGACTTTAAATGTTTCTGATGGTATTACTGAGGTGAAAAGTCACCCAAAATGGATATATAGTTAATTATTACCCAGTACTGGAACAAACTCTCCAGGGTCGCTATGAAATATGTCTTTCTACCGCCTCGAAAACAATAATATAACGAATTTACTGTCAAAGCGGTCAAAGAGTTATTAACGCCGACGTCAGAGCGTCTTCATTTAATAAACTTTGGTGTCAAGATCCAACCTCAGATAGGTTTTAGGTCGCATACGTTATTAATTCGCCCATTATAGTTTTGCACCCTCGACAAGGTAGTTATGAAATATTTTTTCATGGTTTTAGGAAACCTTTTTAAAAGATTAATTCTGCGAGAACACCAAGGAAGTGGACAAGAAATCTAATCCCATTTTAAGACGTTCAATCCATTACAGGATTCTTCTTGAACAAATGAGCATCTACCAATCATTTATCAAAGTTTCTATATATTGTTTTTATTTATATGGCATTACCCACAACAGTGACCTGGTAGCCGAAATTATTATGTTTTGATCCTTGATAATGTATCTATATTACTGGTGTAAACATAAAGCATGTCTATCGAGATGAGTGGTTGCAAGGCATTTCGACACACAGTGGTGCTGATAGAAACATTCCGTTATGTCTCTTAATACACACACTTATGTCAACATAAGAACACAAGCACATAAAAACATAAGAATGGGGGAAACTGCAGAGGGCCTATTGTCCCATACTAGGCAGCCCCGTTTACACCCAACCCCTATCGCTCATACAGTATATCTGTCGAGTCTTGTTGTCATTCTTGCTATATGGCGATATGACAGTCAACATTACGCCACATTCTTGTGAAAACAAAGACATGCAGCCATGAAGCTATCCATATTGTAGAGATCCACTCATTCGTGTTCATCCACCTCGGTAAAAAACCTCTTCGAGCCTCATGTTCAAGTTATCAATAAGAATTCTTATTTTTGCACCAACAAGTTTATCTTCCCTGTCAAGCTTACCTGAAGGTTCATTTGTCTACTAGATCGCTGTTGGGTCTCCAAGTTAACTACTCAACTTATACTTCAAACTAGTAGACAGTGTTACAGACGTTTGGCCGACGGACATTTCACCTACGGACATTTCACTTACGGACATTTGGCCGAACGGACACTTAGCCGAATGGACAAATGGCAGAATGAACAAATGGCCTAACCTAACCTAACCTAACCTAACCTAATCTAACCTAACCTAGCCTAACCTAACCTAACCTAGCCTATACAAATGTGCAAAAAAAGAATTTTCTATCATGCAAATGTATCACATTGCAATTATGTTATCATTTTATCCTGTGTTTTATAAAGCAAATCCATTGAAAAGAAGAAAGAAAAATAACGAAAAAAATTAAAAAGGCCATATGTCCATTCGCCCAAATATCCGTTCTGCTAATTGTCCGTTCGGTCTATTTTCCGTTCGGCCAGATGTCCGTCGACTCAATGTCCGTTCGGTCAAATGTCCGTCGGTGAAAAGTCCGTCTGTCAAATGTCCTTCGGCCATCTGTCCGGCCACGCAAACAATACCCAACACGAGGAGCACACACACACACACACACACACTGTTAACATTGTCCCAGAACAGTTGCTGAGTCAACGTACCTGTATCTAGTTAAGGCATAGTCACAAGGGTGTTCTGTTGTCCTATGTTTTACAATAAGTAAGCCAGTAGGGTGCCGGGAAGGGGAAACAATGTCAAGGAGGGGTTGGAGTACCAGAGGGGGGTGAGAGGGCCAGAGAGGGGTGGGAATGCCAAGGTGAAGGTGCCAAGGAGGGATTACCCAAGTGGAAATGCTAAGGTGGGACTACCAGTCATGGATGGGAGTGTCAGCGAGGGGTGGTAGTGCCAGAATGGGGACACCAGAGTACGGTTGCCAGGTTGGGGTGATAGTGCCAGGTTGAGGTAGGGGTGTCAAGGTGTGGGTGCCAGGTTGGAGTGTATGTGTCAGCTTGAGACTGCAAGGGTAGGTTAGGGATGCCAGGTTAGGGGTAAAAATGTGAGGGAGTCAGAGTGGGGGTGCAAAGGTTCCAGTGTGGGGGTTAAGGGTTTGGATGCCAGGATGGGGTGGGTGGTATCAGGGTGAGAGTGCCATGGTATGGGTGCCATAGTAATGTACTGAATGCCAGGGTAGGATGCCGAGTGTCAGGGTGAGGTAGGGATGCCAATGAGAGGTGGAAGTGCCAGGGTGGGAGGCGTGTCAACAGCCTCCTCCCTATTATTTACCTGACTCTTGGCTCACTGACAATTCTGGATCAATGAGGAGGAGGAAAAGAAATTAGAAGGAATAGAATGGGAATAGGAGAAAGTGGAAGGGGAGGAAGAGGATGAAAAAAAGGTGAGGAGGAAGGATGGAAAAGTAGGGTGGAAAAAGATGAGGAAGAAGGAGGAGGGGCAGTGGAGAGGATGGGAGAAAGAGGAAGGAAAGAGAGGATAAAAGAAAAGTAGAAGGAAAGTGGAAGGACTAAGAGAAGGAAGGAGAGGGAGGAAAGAAAGGGGAAAGGAAGGGGTGGAGGAAAGTCAAAAAGAAGAGGAGGAGGAGGGTGGGGAAGGAAGGAAAAAGAGAAGGAAGATGGAGAAGGAGGAGCTTGGAAATAAGAGGTGGAGGAGGAGGGGCAGTAGGAGGGGTAGGGAGGGAGGAAAAAGGATGGAGAGCAGCAAAAGAAGAAGAGGATAAGGTCATATCCAACCTAACCTAACCTAGCCTAACCTAACGTAACCTAACCATCCCATAATGTATAAAATAAAATATGTGATTCTTTCGACCATTAAAAAAATTTTGTTGTCGTTATTATTATTATTATTATTATTATTATTATTCTTATTATTATTATTATTATTATTATTAATATTATTATTATTATTATTATTACCTGCATCAAGGTTTCCCTTTCCCTAATAAAAGAAAAATTCAAGAGTGTTGATGAAGAGGTGGAGGGAGGAGAGAAGGAGTGGCGAAACATCAAACACCTTCACACTCAAAGACTGCTTCAAGACCTTCAATCTGACCCCACCACACCTGTGATTACCTCCACCATCTGTACATGTGTGTGTGTGTGTGCCCGCTCCTTGCTGATTAAACTTGATAGGTATAAGGTTACGGGAGTAGACCCCGAACGAAAAATCTGGGGTGGAGACCCCACATTAGGCAGGCATGCTTACAGAGCTCCAATAAGACCCCAACGGCGATATGAGCGGAAGAGGTGACCACCATGGGAACCCAACGAGTACATCGGGGGATGAAGGCAATGCATGATGAACAGGCTACTAAGGTGAAACCCAACAAACTGGGTTATTGGCAGTCCATTGCAACTCTCCCTCTCCCCAGTCGTTGCAACACTTGCACCACTGGATCAGGAAAAGGGAGACCCAAGATGTGTGGTTGCAGCCTGCGCTCCTGCCTCACTACATAAATCAACTCAAACGCAGAAATCCTCCAGCTCATCATAATTCTTATCATCATCATGAAAATCCTATTCCCCCCCCCCCCCAAAGTCATATGGCGACAGACAAAATGCGACGGGGACAGCCAGGGATGACTGCCGGGAGTGTCTAGTCACAACTCTGCACATCAGCATCACAGATAAGATGGTCGTTAATGCACTGGAATCTAGGCAGCAGTGTTATCCCGTTCTGTCTGTGCGACTGAGCAGTCCTTACCAGGAGCCACTCTGCTGATCCCATATGGGGAAGGAGCTGGAAAAGGTGCTCTAAACATAACCTGCTTAAAAAAACAACCTGACTGGGCAACCGCACCCAGGAAGGTCATCCTTATGTGGTCGAAAATCTAATCACAATCCCAGACTAAAGCAAAAAATAAAAATAAATAAGTAAAAGAATACTAAACAACCTCTTATGGTCCCTGGATGGAATGTCGAAACCCTTCTGGATACTGGCACAAATGAGCATCCTGAACGAAGAACTGCCCTTGTTGCAAAAAAGCTGTCTAGGTATAACCTCGACATAGCAGTCATTAGTTAGTCCTGGCTCCCAGGCAAGGATCGGCTCACTGAACGAGGTTCGGCTATACCTCCTTCTGGTAGGGTAACCCTGCTATGGAGAGAAACCTCATTTATGGAGTTGGCTTTGCCAATCGCCAATCCGTTCTACATGTACTAACTGAAATGCCCGTTGGGATCAACGAGCGCCTCGTGACGCACCGAGTCCCACTGAATCACTAACGTCAGGCCTTTTTCATCAGTGCATATGCCCCAAACACTGGATGTAGAGGATGACATCAAGGAGGCGTTGTACGCCGACCTTGACAGAGTGCTAACCTCTATCCCCAGAGAAGATAAGGTTGTGCTCCTTGGTGACTTCAATACCAGAGGTGGCAGAGATGCTGATATATGACAGGGAACCATAAGGATATATGGAGTAGGCAAGTGTAATCCCAACAACGGGGTGAAGTAACAGCTGTGGTGAAGGCTGGGTAGTGTCTGGCCGGCGACGAGGCAGCAGTGGCCTTCTCACCTCCGTCCACCCCCCCCACCCCCGCCAGAGTGGGGGCCCTGAACAAGCGAACGAGCGGCGGACAACCTGACAACCTACCCGCTCGTAACAGCCCTTACAAGGACTAGGACCAAAACCAGAATCAGAACCAGGACCAGGACCAGAACCTGAGCCTGAACCATAACCTGAACCAGAACCAGAATCTGAACCAGGACCTGAACCAGGATCAGTACCAAGACCAGAACCAGGACCAGAACCAGAAGAAGAACCAGACCAGAAGCAGCACCAGAAGCAGGATCAGAACCTGAACCAAAACTAGGACCAGGAACTAGGACTATGATCAGGACCAGAATGAGAACTGTTACTAGGACCAGAATCAAAACCAGAACTAGGACCAGGACCAGGAATAGGACAACCACAAGTATTCATGGTATTTGTCACACACAAAGGCTCGTAATGTCCTTCTGCGAGTCAACAGAGTACCACACGACAGAATTAACTGACGGGGAAGGGACTGTTGTAGCTCTGGAGAGGTACAGAGAGAGCCAGGTTTAAAACTGGAGGACTAACATAAGGTTCGCCCTGATAATATGAGTTTACGACAAGTAGCTCCCTCACACAACACTGCACAACCTTTTTCATGAATTTTATAAAATGTATTCCCACTTTTCAATACTTTATATTTAACATTTTCTCAACATCCATGACTTATGTAGATGACTTTTTCGATGACTTTCCATGACATTATTTTTTCTCCTACTACTACTAGTACTACTACTACTAATACTACTACGTTTTTTTTATTTTTTTTTATAACGTGGCCTCCAGCCTCCCCCAATAGCCACACCTTCGCCACCATTTATTTACCTTAATATTAAATATCCTAATACATAAGAAGCTATTCTATCTGTGTTAAATTAGTTGAGCAGCAGATCTATGCGGCATTCAGTGGCCTCCAGCCTCCCCCAATAGCCACACCTTCGCCACCATTTATTTACCTTAATATTAAATATCCTAATACATAAGAAGCTATTCTATCTGTGTTAAATTAGTTGAGCAGCAGATCTATGCGGCATTCAGTGACTGTAGCCTCGTAGTCGATATCTGCAGCAGTTGTCGGAATTGGGGCAGAAGCTCTCGTTCCCCTGAGGCAGAGCAAAGCCGACCGAAGGAGAGAGAAAGAAGTCGACATCTCATCCAGGCTGTAACGAAACTTCTGGGCTTATCTTGTCGTTCTCGTTCCTCCTATGTGCAGCATCGAGAGCTAGGTTACGGTGACATGCGGCCATGGGATCAAAAATCCTGATGTCGAAGAAAGCTCGCTGTCCTCACGTCCAGAATCCTCGAGCACTGACGTCAACACGGGCCTTGTTAGATGCGTTTGAAGTCCTATGTTGGAGGATCTCACCATCCAATGGAAGAAGGGTCGGTTCTACCATGACATCCCGGCAAATTTCCTTCAACATATTTGCTGTAAGGTCCCTTACTTCATCATGCCTCATGCATATGAAGCCCCATTTCTTGCACACCATGGCGTGATCGCCGTCATAGGAAGAGCCACACACGCATTGGGAGGGCAAACCTTCTACTGGCCGACCGTACCTTAGAGCAATGGCATCTGTAAATTCTTGTTTGTTAAGACTGAAACCATTTGCCCTTATCGGTAGCGTAGTTAACCAGTTCGAGGCGCCCACCTCCTGCTCTATAGCTACTTTTTTTTCAAATTTTCTGGAACCTGCAGCAACAGTTGCTGCAACTTATCATTTTGGCATTGCTGTCGATCTGTCGTAATTGACCTACGAATCTCGTTTACTTCACCGGTCACGACCTCCCCTGTTGCGTTCTGGGCTATTATGTGGTCCGTGAGGGCTGCCGTGAGCTTAAGTGAATTTTGATGTTCGGTGGCTGCAATCTCCTCTGGATTGGTTAGTCCCATCCCTCCCAGTCTTGATGGAAGTGCAAGAAGTTCTCTTTCTGCTGGGGTTAAGTGAGTGTGTTTCACTAATTTGGGAATGAACTTGACACTGATAGCTTCTTCCAGAGGGTGGAGGAGGGGTCCGATACCAGGGATAGTACGCATCAGGTAGTTCCAACGATGCTTGACTCCATGGGTGAATGCAGCGAAAGCCACATGTGGCTCTGTGTTAGCAATCTCAGACAGAGCTTGGATTTCACTAACCCACTCATTCACCTTTCCCGCTACGTACTCGGCCTTGAAGTCCGTAGTGCCAATTACTGCACCTAGATGTCTTTGGCCGTCCTTAGTTATTTTGACTTCGCTTCCGCCGAAAACCTCCTTTGCCCGTTCATAATGTTCTGGCTTCACGATGAGGAAGGACTTGCTGGCGTTTGGGTGGTACCCTATTTGTGGACCTCGCGATGTTACCAAGTCCCACCACTTTTTGATATCCTCCACTGTTCCTGCTCCTGTAAGGTCATCAGCATACGCCACTTGTTTGACCCCAGTTGTTTCAAATTTTATTTCTTGTTGGAGCACTGATAGGCCAATTGCATACATTGCCATTGCAACAGGGTCCCCCTGTGTTGTTCCCTCGGTTGACTGTAAGATGGTATCACCTCTTAGGGCCTTGTTGTTTACTATATAGAGGTCTGATGGATTCCTATATGAGTTTTCAACGTACATTGCAAAGCTTGGACACTTGATCTTGATGTTGTGCAGTGCGGCCTTGCGGTTAAGTATGTTGAATGCGTTTGAAGCGTCGACCAGGAGAACGGCCTCACAATCACGTTGCTCAAATATCGTTCTCATGGCGTGAATGGCAGCTTCCCCTCCAGCTTGTTGGCCAGCACACACTTGTAGGTTCCCTGCTGCTGCCCTGACATCGTCCTTTACCACCTCCATTATGCATTTTCCGATGATTCGCCTCAGCACTTCCCCCACTCCTATTGGCCTACATCCTGGATTCTTATCCAGGGGAATGAGGCGGCAGGCCGTCAGAGCACGAAGGTGATGGCAGCATGAGGATGCCAGCATGAGGATGCCAGCTTTCTTGCAAGGACGGCAATGGCCGTGCAGAGATCACTTGCTGCGGGGCCAAACTTGTTAGTGCTGAGGATGACTCTCCATCCGTTTGCATCCAGACCTGAAGGGCCGGCACCTCCCTGAGTCTTCAGTGCCTTTTTCCACACCATCACTCCTGTTATTTTATCGAACAGGACAGCATTTGGTGGGATATAGGCACCCTGAAACCTGATGCCTTCGTCATCACTTGCACTACTACTACTACTACTACTACTACTACTTTTTTTTTTTTTTTAACGTGGCCTCCAGCCTCCCCCAATAGCCATACTTTCGCCACCATTTAATTACCTTAATATTAAATATCCTAATACATAAGTAGCTATCCTATCTGTGTTAAATTAGTTTAGCCGCAGATCTATGCGGCATTCAGTGACAGTAGCCTCATAGTCAATATATGCAGCAGTTGTCGGAGTTGGGGCAGAAGCTCTCGTTCCCCTGATGCAGAGCAAAGCCGACCGAAAGAGAGAGAAAGACAGTCGACATCTCATCCAGGCTGTAACATAACTTCTGGGCTGCTGCTTCTGTTCGGAGATCAACTCCGCGAGTCTGGCGTAGAAACATCTTGCACTTGGTCCCATCCCACCAGAGGTTGTGAACACTAGAGGAGTGAAACTGCCTACTACTACTACTACTAATAATAATAATAATAACAATAATACTTTTTTTAAATGGCCTCCAGCCTCCCTCAAAAGCCACACCTTCACTGCCATTTTATTACCTTAAAATTAAATATCCCAATACATAAGTAGCTACCCCAGCTGTGTTGAGTTCAGTGACTGTAGCCTCATAGTCAATATCTGCAACTGTTGTCGGTTTTGGGGCCGATGCTCTCGTTCCTTTTACTACTACTGCTGCTCTGCTGCTGCTGCTGCTGCTGCTGCTATTACATTTTTTCTAATAATAAGGCTCCCAACTTCCCCTTATAACAATACCTTCTCTCCAACTTTCCTAGCTGAATTACTTAAACTGCAGATCTATGCGGCATTCGGCGACAGTTGCAACACTGTCTATGTCTGCGACCTTTGTTGGTTTGGGGCAGTGGTTCTCAACCTGGGGGCCATGGCCCCCAATGGAGCCACGGCAAGAATTTAGGGGAGCCACGGCGAGCTGTTATAAATTGTACGTTTCCAAATAATGTTGGGAATCTGAATTAAACAAAACTTGTATTACTTATTTTGACTTGGCAGAAGAGAATTTTCATTCTTTTTTTGTCATTTTGTTTAATCATAACGACAATACAATTTTAATATTTACATACTCTGGTGCTATTTTTTGTTATTTTTTACGGTTTATTTAAGATTTCACAGGTCCAGTCCCTGTCTGTGTGACAGGCGCTGGACCGAGCTGCTGAACTGACTTGTTCAGTGCGTGTCCGTGTGTCATCCCTTTGCAAGTGGTGATAGGACCGAATGATCTCAGTCTGGCCTGGGATACCATCACGAAAACAGTGGAGTGTATTGTCTCTGAACCATATATTGTGTTTGAGCTTGACTCAAGCATAATATACTCCGTAATTGGTGTTACTTATTTTGTTTCATAATTCATGTGGTCGCTGCTTTACGTGGGTGAAATATTTGTACACTTCCTTTATTAATTATTTCCTTTTTATTGGTGCCATTGTTGTTCATACTCATTCTTTACTTATATAATCCTACCATTTTTAGTGCTAAATTGGTATGACTCACTATTCGTCTCATTCTTCCTAGTTGGGCAGTGCTTGTCAAAGGAGGCGTGTTCTTGCTTACAGGAAGTACACTTCAACTTGCTAGCTTGAGAGTGAATGTTTACCTGTGTGCATGTTTGTGCATGACTGTATGTGTGCTTTATGTGTGAGTGCATGGGCGTGTTATGTTTGTGAATGTGTGTGTGTGTTTGTCATTCTAACTCTTGTCCTATTTATCTGTCCTTCTTTATCATTCTTTAGTCTTTATCACTTCTCTGTTTGTCTGTTCTTGGAAAAAAATGAAGGAGGCCACGAGGATGTTGATAATTCCTCAAGGGGGGAATGGAGTGAAAAAGATTGAGAACCACTGATTTAGGGGATAATGATTTTTTCCTCTGAGACATAGCAGAACAGATGCAAGCAAAGAGAATGATAGGCGACACCTCAACCAGACCACGACCAAACTTCTAGATTTCTGCTTCTATCCAGATAATACCTCAGCCATTCTGGTGTAGAAGCCCTATGCACTAAGTCCCATCTCGCCCGATGTTGTGAACATCAGATGAATGAAGCTGCTTACACTATGCTTTTGTCGTTCTAGTGTCTTCTGTGTGTAGCTTCGAAAGTCAGGTCACAGTAACATGCGGCCAGGGGATCGATTATCCTGATATCAAAGAAGGTTCGCTGTCCTCTCATCTAGAATCCTCGAACACTGACGTCCACATGGGCTTCATTAATTATGTTGGCAGTCAGATGAAGGAAATGCTCTCCATTCAGTGGGAGGAGGGTTGGTTACATAATGACATCGCAGCGTATCTTCTTCAGCATGTTTGCTGGGAGTTCCCATGCCTCGCAGTGTCTCAAGCAAATGCACACCATGGCATGGTTGATATTGTAGGACGTTCCACACACACATTGGGTGCGCATACCTTCCATTGGACAACTGTATCTTTGAGCGGTGTCGTCTGTGAATTCTGGTTTATTAAGGCCGAGACCCTTTGTTCTTATTCATAACGTTGTTAGCTAGTTTGAGGCGCCCACTTTTTTCTTCACAATATCTGAAAGTTGTTGCTTTGGGTGCACTGCTGTTCTGTCGTAATGGAGCGACGAATTTTGAGTAGTTCGTTAGTGTCTACATCTCTCGCGGCATTTTGAGCTACTATGTGTACAGTGAGGGGCTGCCGTGAGCTTGACAGAGCTCTGATGTTCAGTGGCTGCAAGCTCTTCTGGGTTGGTGATTCCAGTTCCTCCTTGTGTTTGTGGTAGTTCAGGGAGTGAGTGACCTTTCTGCTGGGGTTAGGTGGTACCTTTTCACTAGTGTTGTAATAAATTAGTTCCTGATGGCTTCTTCAAGAGGACGAAGGAGTGGTCCGATGTTAGGGATAATGCACATCAGGTAATTCCAACAATATTTGGCTAAGTGGGTGAATGTTGCAAACGCCGCATGTGGCACAGCCTTATCAATTTCAGGCAGAGCCTGAATTTCCTTCATCCTCTAGTTCATCTTTCAATTTATGCATTCGAGCTTGAAAATATCCGTGTCGATTACTGCGCTTACAGGAGGTGCCTTTGGACTTCCTTTGATATTTTGACCTCACATCCATTAAAAATCCTTATATCCCATACGTAGTATTCTGGCTTCACAACAAGGAAGGATTTACTGGCATTTACCCTATTTGTGGACCACCTGATGTTACCAGGATCCACCACTTTTTTATATCTTTATCTTTTCCTACTTCTGTGAGATCATCTGCGTACGCTATCCAGTTTCACCTTGGTTGTCTCATAATTTAATCTATGTCGAAGACCGAATGCATACATTGCCATGGCTACTAGGTCTACCTGTGCCGTTCCCTCAGCTGACTGTATGGCAGTGTCGCCATCTAGGTCTTGAAACTCGTTATGTAGAGGTTTGTCGGGTTCCTGTAGGTATTTTCTACATATTTTACAAAGCTTGGATACTTGATCTTGGTATTGTGCAGTGTAGCCTTACAGTTGAGTACGATGAAAGTATTGGAGGCATCTTACCAGCAGTACAACCTCACAGTCAGGCACATAGTGTACTTGCAGGTTCCCCGTTGCAGCCCTGACATCATTTTTGACCACCTCCCACTCCCCTATAGGCCTACATCCCGGATATTTGTCCAAGTGGATGAAGCGGCTGGCCGTCAAAGCTTGTAGGTTTTGGCAGAAAGAGGTTGCCAGCTTTCTTGCAAGAACGGCAATGGCGCACAGTGGTCCCAAACCCAGAAAATCGGGCCAAAACCCCAAAATGAGCAAATTTAATAAAAGAATTATTTCTTAAGATAAACAGGTTTGGAGGTTCATAACACCACTTTAAGAAATTGGATGTGATGCGTAGTTTTCAGTTTAGAGTACATTTAAGAAGTTCAACTGAAACTGCAAAAGCGTGTTTTGGGCTCTGGATACCTCTGGTAATATTTAAAATACTTTGAATATATTATTTTCTATCGGGTATTGCACATCGGTTACAAAAAATGCATTGACTGCCATATGTTGCATATTCATTGCATGTTGCAAATGCATAAAATTAACTGTGAATTCCATCGAGGATTATTACGAGATACATACCATTGCGTAGTGGAATATACATAGATAATATTCAGCAAAGTGCATATCCCCAAATTTCTCTAATTAGTAAGAAATGGATGTTGAAAACATAAATAAGCATTGGTACCGACTTGTTCTGTTTGAATATTGCGACGTAAATCCATTTTCTTTTGGCTCGTGTGTTGACATCACTCCAGCTGTCATTCTTATTCACGAATCAATTTAAGGTAGGTTCATATTATGTAGCGTAAATTTTCTAAAAATAAAGGTATACCAATACTTTCTGAACCTGAAAAAGTACTAGAACGTGTTTGTTTGTTTTTTGTAGATAAGGAAAATCACCCGACTAACCGCTTCAAGCTATGGAGAAAATATAATAGTTAACCCTACTTTACTGAATATCATAGAAAATGCTCCAAGGTAATCTTCAATGTACGAATAGGCCACACAACAAAATATCAAGACAAAGAACCAAGCAAGACTTAATGATTGGCTTTTAGCGACGTCTGACCCTATGGTAGCCAGCTACAGGAAATTAAAACGTAAAAATGCATTGCACCATTGACAAAGGAAGTGCGAGTACTCTTGAGGGAGCCCGATGTGTCGATGACTCTTCCTGAAGATGAATGAAGTCAACTTGCATCTTGTATATATTATAATACTTTTAGTGTGTGTGGTGTTGCAAAAGCCGTTCGCTGTATCGCCGAACTTATTACTACTGAGGGTGACTCACCATACGCTGGCATCCAGGCCAGATGGTTTGGCTCCTCCCTGGGTCTTCAGTGCTTTTTCCCACAAAATCTCTCCTATTATTTTCACGAACATAACTACGTTTAGCGTGGTATACTCACCCTGGAACCTGAAGACTTCATCTTCGTTTGCAGGAGGGTGTTTCTCCTTCAGAAGCTTCTTGGTCTTTGTTTATTGTCAGCACCGCACCTAAAGACTCCTATGTGACAGATCTTACTGCCGAGGTCACTTTTTCAAAACTCCTCTTTATACCGAACTGCCTGGCCTTCTTTATCATGACAAATTCAGACTCTGCTACAGCACTTTTGCCTCACTTAAGAGATAATTAAGATCCCCTTTTTGCCACTGTTAGTCTTTTCTTCATTGCTGCCACATTTTCCTTGTGATTATTTTTTGAGTGTGTTCTCTGGTAGAAGAGATGGGGTAGTCTTGCCAGTATTTGGAGAGCTAGTGGGGCTAAGAGAGTGTCGAGAATGTAGTTATTTATGAGGCATATCATCTCCCTAATCATTTCTTTGGTGGCCCCACATTTTGGTGGTTCAAATGGGTTTGTTGGGGAACCACTTAGCAATTTTTCAGTATGCCTCTGCCTCTTTATATGGCATGCCCATCTAAACGACAGTAGAAAGTCGTCTGCCGGTGTTGCCAGGGCATTATCCATTGTTCTTCCGTAACGGATCCCTGTCCAGGTGATAGTGACAGCTGTTTCCCTCCATGCAGCCCACGCTACGGCAGTTATTCTTCACACAATCACAAAATATGAAGATTTGGTTCCGGATGAAACAAATGCAAGGACATTTTCCCAGCATATTCCTACGCTCTTGCTCCGGGTAGGATATTGAGGAATTGGGGAGTATATGGAGTGAATGGAAAGTGAAGGGGGTATGGTATAGGTACGGGAGAGGGGAGATGAATGAAGGAGGGGATTGTTTTCGTTTTGGAATTCACGGTCAGCATTTTATGGCCGAGCCGGAGGCGGAGGGGAGGGATTACAGCCAGATTAGAGCTGGCTAAGATTCAATTGTATCACGGTATGACACTGTTATGTTGGTGGTAACCGTTATTTTCATGAACAACATCAGACATGTCGGCCATATTAGGGTAGAGAAAGAGAATAGGACTGGCACTGAAGGGCACCCTGATGACACTAGCGTCTCCTGTGATAGAATCACAGGTTTAGCAATCAAAAATATCCATATTGATGGTCCACAGGTAGACGAGGCACTGATCACTTCATACTTTATTGTAAACACAAACGAATAGGATTACGGTGTCTGATATCATTCCTTTAGAGTCGGGTTGGGTACCAAGAGGACAATCTTGAATTTAAAGGAAAATCACAGAGCAACTCACTACTTGCCCCACCTCCTCCACACTATGCTGCTGCTGCTGCTGCTGCTGCTGCTAGGTAAACAATCCATAATTTTATTTTGAGAACACGACTCAAAATAATAATAATAATGGAAGCATCGACCGAGCTGATGTAAACCCTGTTGGCAGGATAAGTATTGATCTATTGATTCTGCTACTATAAATTATTGTAGTCGCTGCTGATGATTGTCTCATGTCATAATTTTCTTTAATAGCCATGGAATCCTTTGTGCTATCATTTTGCGAACAGTTTTCATGGTAACACGTGATCAATTTTGGTACTATTTGCACCAAGAGTTTTATCAGGTGAACAATATCACATGTTGATCAAACCCGCCAAGTTTGGTGCAAATCCACAAACCCGTTCTCGAGTTAATTTAGGGATGGACAGACACAGACTCACATACAGACAGTACCCATACAATACTCTGTCCTATAGTTGTGTGCAAGGAAATAATAATAATAATAATAATAATAATAATAATAATAATAATAATAATAATAATAATAATAATAATAATAATAATAATAATAATAGTAATAATAATAGTAATAATAATAGTAATAATAATAGTAATAATAATAGTAATAATAATAATAATACTAATAATAATAATAATAATAATAATAATAATAATAATAATAGTAATAATAATAGTAATACTAATAATTTACTAGAAATGATTATCATAATTTTATAATCTAAAAGTCTGCATCATCAGTTAAAAGCTCAGTAAACTTCATCTCTATTGACAAGATTACGTTACTATTTAAGATATTTACCTGAAGGTCGAGAAAGCACTGGTCGTGGCGAGTAACAGGAAATATAATCAAGAGTCACTTTCCTCAGTAGTTCAGAGACGCAAGACGCACTTGTTGTGATGATCTCTCTCCGTGAATGAATGACACACACACACACACACACACACACACACACACACACACACACACACACGAACTAGTTACAAAGGCAATATCCAGATTTTTACTATAATAACAGTTATTAAGTGTTGTGTTTGTCTGTCCATGAGGTACAGTCATGATAACAGTACCAGTCAATAATTAATGTTAATAAATTTTGCCTTAGGGAATAACACAAGAGAGACAACAAGAAGGCAGAAAGTAAGAACAAGGAAGACAACATCTCAACCACGTACGTAAAAATGTCTTCACGACCAAATTTTTTTCAGCTCTCCGTCCTAAGACAATCTGTATAACCTAATATCTTGTCTATATGCAAATTAGTTGTCTTGTGACGTGGATGTATCAAGATTTACAAGAGCGTAAAACATCGTAGCTTGTCTGAACCTCGCGGCATCATTTACTTGATTGGTAGCCTTCAATTACTGGCAAGAAGACACCATTGTGTGTGTGTGTGTGTTAGTGTTAAGGCGCAGGCGCTGCTGGTTTCCTTTCGCTTTCAGCTACCGCCGTTGGCTCACCCTCGTGGGGAACATGGAAGCAGCCTTCCGTAAGTCTTCCCCTGCCAGTACACAGTCTCTTCACCATTAAGAATCCTGTTATGACTCCTCGTGACAACACACGGTAATTGGGTGCCTCGTGGCCCCAGAGGAGATCTGCAGGGGATCTCGCAGCACCACTACCCCGTTGCCTTGGGGATTATCCTTGGTAGTTATAAGATTACGGGAGTAAACCCAGAATTAAAAATCTGCGGTGGAGCCCCGCATCAGGCAAACATTCTTACTGAGCTCCAGTAAAACGCCAACAGTGGAATAGACTGAACAGGTGACCAACACGGGAATCCTACGACTACACCGGCGGATGAAGGTAATGCAAGATGGACTGGCTGCTAAGGCGAAACCCAACAAACTGGGCTATCGACTGTCCATTGCAACCCTACCTTTTCCTAGTCTCTGAAACTACCTGCACCACTGGATCAGGAAAAGGGATATCCAAGATGTGTGGTTGCAGCCTGCGCTCCTGTCTCAACGCATAAATCAACTCACGCGCAGCCATCATCCAGCTTATCATACTTTGGATCATCATTAAAAAACCCTAAACTCCAAAAAGACAATGGCAACAGAAGAGTAGCCACGGGGACTGGATACCGGGAGTCTCTCGTCGCAACTCTGCACATGGACGGCATAGATAAGATGGTCGTTTATGCACTGGGATCTAGGCAGCAGTGCAATCCGGTCCTGTCTGTGCGACTGAGCAGCCCTTACCAGAAGTCTATCTGCTCACTCCACATGGAAGGGGGAAAGCAAAAGTGCCCTAAATATAAACTGCCTAAAAAATCAACCCGACTGAGCAACCGCACCCAGTAAGGTCATCCTAATGCTCTTGAAAACATAATCATAATCACATATCAAATCAAAAAACAAAATTATATAATTTCTTAAGGTCGTTGCATGGAATGTCAAGACCCTTCTGGATACTGACACAAATGAGCATCCGAAAAGAAGAACAGTCTTCATGGCAAAGGAGCTGTCTAGGTATAACATCGACATAGCGGCCATTAGCGAGTCCCGCCCGGCAACCAGACGAGGGTCGATTCACAGAACAGGGGTCCGGCTATACCTTCTTCTGCAAGGGTAACCCTGCTACGGAGAGAAACCACATTTATGGAGTTAGCTTTGCAATTCGCTAATCCATCCTAAATAGGCTAACTGAAATGCCTGTTGGGATCAACGAGCGCCTCATGACGTTCCAAGTCTCACTGAATCCCTCACTTCATGCCTTTGTCATCAGTGCAGACGCCCCAACGCTGGATGCAGAGGATGATATCAAGGAGGCCTTTTACGCCTACCTTGACAAAGTGCTAACCTAAAATCACAGAGAAGATAAGGTTGTGCTCCCAGGTTATTTCAATGCCAGAGTTGGCAGAGATACTGACTTATGGCAGTAGGGTGTGTCATAGGAGGGAAGATCAGCTAAAACTAATGGCCCATCACTTTTTTGGTAGATTTTAGTGTATATAAACAGAAAATAGTTTCAGTTTCAATATTTTGCAACCTTTTGCTAGGTAAATTTTAGCGTGAAATTTATCGAAAATCTAACGTACAGCTGCATTAGTGCATTACAATTAAATAGTGAACATTGCTTTCTCACTTCATTCTTTAACAACCCAACTAACAATATTTTTTTCTGTTTGTGATTCTGATGCATTTATAAGTTGATAATATTTGCGATGGCTGCTTGTGTCAGGACGAGGAACCAAAAATCCAGCCATCTCAGTCACTATCTTGGGTCTGGGAGAGAGCTCCTGAAGTCGGAGTTGCCTACAATGAGAGATGCTTTGATATACGGTGTTTTAATCAGGCAAATCAGTGAAAAGAACCAAAGAACTTACACAAACAAAGACATTGCCAGTGATATGACCAAAGCTGTCTTGGCACAGTACACTCTGGCTAACGCTCAGTTCAAGCCTCCAGTCATAACAAGTCAAAAGAAGATTAGTGAGAGACTGCTAGCCAGTTGGGAAAAGGCAAGAGATATCTCTCTTGGGAGAGGAAAACTTGCAGTTAAGGACAGCTTTGCCAAGCAACTGGACCAGTTATTTGACATAATTACTTGCAAGTGCCCAATTGTTCTCTGTCCTGAGTTTGGATGCGATTGTGACTGTAAATCCGAGGCCCACATCTCCTGTATTTGCAAGCGTGAACTGAAGCATTCCTAGATCGAACTGGCATTTGTCAAAGCACAGAGAGAGAAGACTGGCAGTATAGGGGCTCTCATGATATTCCGGAGTCCAAGAGACAGGAGGCTGCCACAGAGAGACAGAAGAGGAGAAGAGTTGCCGAGGAAAAGAGACTGAGAAGGCCCAGGGTGAGGTAAAAAAGGCCGATGATTGGAGTCAAGCTGATTCAGAGTTTAATGACTTCCCCATGGCTGATCCGAGTGCTGACCAGGAGAATGGTGACTTTGTCCCCAACCCAGAAAATAATGATCCCAAACCTTCCAGGCATAAGATTCGAAATAGGAAAGATATCCGAGCATAGCTCTGGCCAGCATGCGACACCACACTGGTCTCAGAGAAACTGCGGAGATAGCAACAGCTGCCTGGATTGACGGTGGTTTGATAACACCTGATGATGTTCACCTGGTGATAGATCATAACAAAGTAAGGAGAGCTCAGGAGAAACTTGTCAGTAACCTAGAAGAGGAGTTTGATAAGGGGATAAGAGAAAATGGAATCAATTGTTTGTTCTTTGATGGGAGAAGGGATGACACAAAAGTGTTCATGAAAGTTGGAGATTCTGGCAAGTTGTTCCCTGCCATGGTGAAGGAGGAACACTACTCCTGCTGCAGTGAACCAGGAGAGAAGTATTTGTGGCATTTCACTCCAGAGAAAGATGACATCAGGAAACCAGCTGAGATAGTGGCAGATAACATTGTGAACTGGCTCAGAGAGAGGAACGTAGACCAGACCCTGCAGGCCATTGGAGGGTTGAAAAATTACCAGAACATCACCATTGTAAGTGGCAAAATGCTACAGTGAGCAGAGCGGATGATGGGAGGAAGTTATCTGGGATTGTTTAGACCTCCAAATAACGTACAACGAGTTGCCACTCAGACATCTGATCCAGGAGTTGATGGCAAGACTCTTTCAAATTCAACATTGATGGTCTGGTCCTCTTTGGCAAGATGCTGGACTCTGCCACTGAGTTAGAAATAACTGAGCTGAAAAAAATCACAGTTGGGTCTCCACTCGTTGAGTCGGGTAACATACCAATATTGGACGACCTGAGTACTGACCAGTACCTATGGTTACATGACGGTGCCACCAAACTGGGGTCATGCCTGGATAGACTTGTTTATCTGCAGATAGGTCCAGTCTCGTACATCTTCTAGTGGCTCACAACGGCTCTCTAGTTCTGCAGAATTTGGGTCGCTTTCATCATAAACTGAAAGGAACCAGCTTTCACAACCTGGAGACTTTATTGTCCCAATTCATTCAAGGCGGTCTACTTGCCAAATTGGTTCACACCAAGGTCAAGTCATTGTTCTCCGAAGGTCTGAGGCATGTTCTCCTTCTTCCAGCTTGAGCTCCTATCGTCAGCCAAGGTTGTCGACTGTGGGAGCAGACTGTGAGGAGATCTTCCTGGCATGTCTATCCTGAGTAGCTCCTGGTGACATGCAGTAAGGATGAGAGGAGAGAAGAGTGGCGGCAGCCAAAAAGATCTGGATATGAGACTTATGAGAGGATCTGGGTATTACTGAATCAGTTGGTGACGATTCTTCAGGTCAGAAGACCCTGAAGTCAATCTAGGTGCCAAGACCCTCACTGATTTCATAGATCTGGATAACATCCAGGCTGGCAGTGAGCCGCCCCTCTACCTGCAGCCCCTCTACCATTGTCTGTTAGCTTTCCTGGGATGTAACCCTTACGTATTAAACCCCTGCCTGGCCCTCACACACCCAGAGGAGGAGCTGCCAGGTGCCAGCAAGTGAGCGAGGCCAGCAGTCACGTGTACAGCCAGAGAGGAGGGAAGGCTACATCCGGAGCTCTCAGGTGGTCAGTTAGGGGAGGTGATAGCAGAAACAGAAGCAAGAAAGACATGTTCTTCTATGGTGTGCAACACCGGGTCGTGTAGTAAACCGGTTTTTATTTGATGATTTTGTTTTCAAAGGAATATTAAATTTTAATAATGTGGCAAGATCATCTGTTTTCAATTATTCTGGATCATTTTTCATCCTAATAAATTAACCTGATGCATTTATTTTACTTAAATGCTTATTTAGTGGTGTTGGTGTGCTGGGTGGGGAATACTGAATTTTCATAAGATTTCGCTAAATTTACTAAGCAAACAATGGAAAACGTTTCAAATCTTGAAGATATCACATGATTCTGCACATAGAACTACATCATTAATACCATACGATTTTTCAAACTCAAAAAAAAAAAATTCGCCTCCGAGGACACAATCTTATTATGGCAGGGACCCATAGGGTGAAATGGAGTGGGCAAGTGTATAATCCAAACGGCCTTCTCCTCCTTGGCAAGTGTCCAGAATACACTATCGCCAACACCTTGTTTAGGCAGGGCGAAAGATTCAAGGGATCTTCCAACACCCACGATCCAAACATTGGCATCAAATTGACTACATCATTGTCAGGGAAAGACATTACCGAGATGTCCTCACCACCCGACCCATGCGTGGCTCAGACCACTGTGACATAGATTATCGGTTCGTCAAAGCCAAACTCTCCCTTCACGTTGCCCAACAACGACGAAGGCAACAAGTCTCCAGAAGAGGTTTTAACACCAAGCGACAGGAGGATCCAGCGGTTGCACATGCTTCCAGAGAACAGCTCGACGATGGGCTAATAAACTACCCAACAACAAACCACCTAATTCCGAGTGCCGAATGGGGTATCCTCGACACTGTCATCACAAAAACCTGGAGCGAGACCCTCGGTCATGTTGAAAGAAAACACCAGGATTGAATTGATGAAAATAAAAATCAAATCAAAGTACTCTTCAATGGAAAACGTAATGCTCTCAGTGAGTGGTAGAATAACTCAGTCTCGGACCAAAGCTGATACCTTCCACGAGAAAAAAGTGACGGCCTGGCGTGAACGAATCTAAAGAACGAATGGTGGAAAAATAAAGAGTGTTAAACGCAAAAAATTGCCGATCAACGCAAGATGCTCGAGTTATTCAATTCATGGCGCAACCCCCCCCCCTTCCGCTCATCCGATGGTAACTCCTAATTAAAGACAAAAAAGGCATCCGTCAGTGCTGGAAAAAGCACTACTATTCGCTGGTCAACCGAAACACCGATGTGGATGCCCGACCACCCAGCAGATCCCTCGGCACCCATAGCTGACTCCTCAGTTATCCTCCATCCAGGGATGAGGTAGCTACTGCCATCAAGCACATAAAAAATAACAAAGTCTCAGGGCCTGATGGAATCCCACCCGAGGAGTATAAAGCAGGAGGATCTCTGCTTACCAGCGGTCTCCACTCTCCAGGAGAATATATGGGAAAAGGAGGAAATCCCCCACGCTCTCAGTTGTGCTCTGACCTCACTAGGGGAAAGGTCACGGCAGGGTTAGCTCCGGAGGGATAATTATCAGATATGGCCAGTGCTATGTGCGGTCTTTGTATGAGAGTTTGTTGACCAAACTGGGGTGGTCCATTGAAGAATTGGCGAGGGCCAAGTTAGGAAATTGAGAGGCTACGTTGGAGAACCTGAAATTAAGGAAAGAGCTGGCGGGTTAAAAAGGAGAGGCTGGACGAAAGTAAAGCCAGTGTCTGACGAAAAATCAAGCGAGTGGAAAATTGTGAGTAGTGGAGGACCAAGCTGGTGGTGAAGAAGCACAATTTAGGGATACACAACAACGACAACAACAGCTAAGTGTACCAACCTGCTCAGTCCCTTGATAGACGAATCTGACGCTAGTACAGCCAGGGCAGGGATGACAAGAAAGCGATAAAAACTTTTAATTGTTGGTGACTACAGGTAAGGTACATGGACAGGGCCTTTTGAAACAAAAATAGGATGAGGGTGCAGTTTGCCAGGGGCTGGGGTGGGGGATATAATTGACAGGATGGACAATATCTTGTCTGGTACGAGAACAAACCCACATCTGCCTTCAGTGCAGGAGGCAATGATACACAGTGTAGGAGCGAGGAACTTTGATAAGCTCCTGGCGCAGCCATAGATCGGGGATAGACTAAGGGAGGATCCCTATCATATGCGTGTCCTGCCTAGAAGAAGAGTTGGCAGTGAATGGTTGTCAAGGGAGCAGTTGGTGTCAACGACTGTCTTGGACAGATATTGCAAGTCAACATCAGTCCCATTCATTGACAATCAGGACAACTTCTCTCATGGCAGAAGGACCTGCTAGGGGATGGGGTAACCTGTCTAGGGATGGAGAGCAACTCCTGGCTGGGCTCTAGAGGGGCAGTCTGAAAAGATCAAAGTCTTTAAACCGTTAAGAGAACATAAGGGCACGGGGGTGGAGGAGACTGCAGGAGCGGGTAAACAAGGCGAAAAGATTACAGGGAAATAGTGTTAGGAATGATGACAAACTAATGACAGGGAGCGCCATTACTAAACACGGTAAAGGAAGGACTCAGAACACGACTAACTTAAATGTATACTATGCGAACAGTAGAAGTGAAGGAGAAACAAAATGGATGACATATTAGGCCTTGCATGGATTTCGAAGAAATCGATATAATTGCATTCATCGAAACATGGATCAACCTAGACATCGAATTACCAGTCGAATACCAAATTGCGGGTTACAAACTGTTCCATACCGATAGACAGACCAGGAAAGGAGGCAGAGTAGCAATCTATGTTAGGGATAATTCATGTGGAAACAAGGAAATAAAAACTGAGAGAAGGCAAAACACTGATAGAATTGCCACGGTCGGAAAATTAACCAGGAGTAATATATAGACCCCCAATCTTGATAGCTAAGGCCAATGAGCGACTTATCTGGGATGAAATGCGCAGGGCTTCCATACACAACAAAGTCTGTATAGTAGGCGACTCTCTAACCTTGGCCAAATAGATTGGACTGACCTTTACGGGTAACTCAGAATCATGTGATTTCTCGAGACGATCCAGGACTGTTTCAAGTCAATATATAAACTCAGAAATCCCAATACTCGCAATAATAGAGTAATATCAGTCTTGTCGAAATGAGAAACCTCATTAGCAATGTCAGAGGTAGGGAAACGAACTTAAAAACAGCGTATCACAGCAAAGTAGGCCCTGACCCAGTTAGATTTTCAGGGCAGACGAAGGAAAATTCCACTAAAAGTAACAGATTTTTATAGAAGGGCAAACTGACAGTTTAAAGAGGCAGCTGAGAGAGGGGTGTCGCGCTTTGGCCGTGAACCTGACAGATGACACCGGCCTGATAACGATATCCGAGATTGCCTAGTTCCACGACAATTTAAATAGTGAGTTACTTAATGCACAAAGGCAGAACATACCATACAAAAAACTCAGATCAGACAACAATGACCCTAAATGGATAAATAATTATTTAAAGAACATCATTGGCCAAAGGAAGGCTATAGGTAGAAGGATAAATCGTGGCGAAATCCACCTCCGGGACTATTATAGGGTATTGGCGAGTAGGGTTAAAAGCGAGATAAGGAAAGCCAAGAGGAATAATGAGGTAAGGATAGCAAGGGAGGCGAAGACAAACCCCAAAGGATTCTACCAAATGTATCAAACGAAAACACGAGAAAAGATTGGACCAATACGGTCAGACTCCGGCGAGCTCACTGATAACGATGGAGAAATGAGCAATAATTTGAATAAATATTTTTCAACAGTTTTCACCACCGAAAATTTAAACATGATACCCGAGGCACCGACTCTATTCAGAGATAGTGAAGAAAACAAATTAAGTGAGATAGTAGTGACTAGTAACGATGTTAGTAAGCAAATAGACAAATTAAAGCCTAATAAGTCACCTGTTCCCGATGAGATATTTGCCAGAGTATTAAAGGAATGTAAGGAAGAGCTTAGTATGCCCTTAGCAAAGTTGTTTAACATGTCCTTAAAAACAGGTGTAGTACCAGAATCCTGGAGGATAGCGAATGTAATACCGATTTTCAAGAAGGGGGATAGATCACAATCCTCTAACTACCGCCCAATCAGTCTAACATCAATAGTAGGCAAATTAATGGAAGCAATCATTTCAAACTCTATTCGAAATCACCTGGAGAAGCACGGATTGATCAATGATTCTCAGCATGGCTTCACAAGCGGACGTTCTTGCCTAACTAATCTATTAACATTCTTTTCATCAGTTTTCGAATCGGTGGACGAGGGGCACAATTATGATGTGGTATATCTCGACTTTAGTAAAGCCTTCGACAGAGTCCCCCATGAAAGACTAATTAGAAAGGTAGAAGCTCATGGCATCAAAGGTGACATCCTTAAATGGATTAGGGCGTGGTTACAGGACAGAAACAGCGAGTGAGCATTAACGGCACTAAGTCCCATTGGAGCAACGTCACAAGTGGAGTTCCCCAAGGCTCAGTACTTGGACCTTTATTGTTTATTATATACATAAACGACATAGATATCGGCATAGACAACAACATAAGTAAATTTGCTGATGACACTAAAATAGGACGTGTTATCAAATCTGACGAGGACTCGGCAAAACTACAGGAAGATCTAAACAAATTTTTCGAATGGTCTGAAAAATGGCAGATGAAATTCAACGTAGACAAATGTAAAGTACTCAGTATAGGAGATGTAAACAGGGAAACCAGATACCAGATGAACAACGATGCCATAGAGAAATCCGACTGCGAGAGAGATTTAGGAGTAATGATATGTAGGAACCTTAAGCCAAGTAAACAATGTGTTTTTGCTCGTAACAAGGCTAATAAAGTACTTGGGTTCATACAAAGGAGTGTTAGTTACAAGACTAGCGAGGTCATCCTAAAACTGTATCTTGCTCTTGTGAGACCACACCTGGATTACGCAGTTCAGTTCTGGTCACCATATTACAGAATGGATATAGAATCCTTGGAAAGAATTCAGAGGAGAATGACAAGACTAATCCCGGGCATTAGGAACCTTGAGTATAGAGACAGGTTAAAGCATCTTAATTTGCACTCCCTTGAGAGACGTAGAGCGAGGGGCGACCTGATAGAGGTGTATAAGTGGAAGGCAGGGCTAAACAAAGGGGACATTACAAAGGTACTCAAATTATCCAACCAGGAGCGAACTCGTAACAATGGTTTTAAATTAGACAAATTTAGATTTAGGCGTGAAATAGGTAAACACTGGTTTGGGAACAGAGTAGTGGATGAATGGAACAAGTTACCAAATATCATCATTAACTCGAATACGCTGAATTGCTTCAAACATAGGTTGGATGCTCATATGAGCAATAGGGGTTGGGTGTAAACGGGACTGCCCAGTATGGGCCAATAGGCCCGCTGCAGTTTCCTCCATTCTTATGTTCTTATGTTCTTATGTTCTTAAAGACGCCTCCATCGTCAATATTTATTAGAACAAGGGAGACAACTACCGCGGCATTTCACTGCTTTCTTTAGCTGGCAAAATTATCGCCCGAGTCCTCCTATACAGACTTCTTCCTGAGGCAGAAAACTTCCTCCAAGAATCTCAATGTTGCTTTAGACCACCATGTAGCACCACTATCATTATCTTTGCTAGTCACCAGAGGCAGAAAAATTGCAGCGAACAACGTCTTGACTTATACTGTACATGGCCTTCATTGACCTTACGAAGGTTTTCGAACTCGGTCAACAGTACTTTTGGTTCCCCACCAATATTTATCGCCATTTTGAGGCCACTCAGCGATGGCATGAACGGCAGTCCTGTACAATGACACCCAGTCTGAGTTCTTCCCCACCCAAACGGGGCTAACACATGGATGTGTACAAAGTACTGAATCCTTTCCATTTTCTTGGCTGCCTTCCTTACTTGTGCCAGTGTCAATTTAACCGGCGGGGTGGACATCCAGTACTGGATGAAGGGACTTTTCAACATAAGACGACTCTAGGCAGGAACAAAGGTGTCTGCCGCTTCCATCACTAATCTTCAGGGTGCAGACGACCTCACCCTCGTCGCTCACACTGAACGATTCCTACAGGAGACCCTGAACACCAGATGTGTATGCACACTTGGTCCTTAAGGTGAATGTATGTATGACTCAGATTCTCTTTCAGCCTGCCCATTGTTGAACCATACCGCCATCCATCCAGCTTAACAGTACTACCCTCTCTTATGTTACCCATTTTCAGTATCTCGGCTCCCACCTGTCCACCACTGCGGACATCGATAAAGAGATTCAACATCAGTTCAAATGTGCACCTTAAGACTTGGGAAGACTGTATGTAGCTGATATTATCTACAAAGCTACTCGTTTATCCATCAGTGGTCCTCACCACCCTGCTGTATGGCATCAAGACATGGGTCACATACAGACGACACCTCAAGATACTTGAAAACTTTCACCAACATAGTCTATGTTCCATCCTCCGAGTACGCTGGGAAAACAAGATAATAAATAAGAACATAAGATTGGAGGAAACTGCAGCGGGCCTATTGGCCTATACTGGGCAGTCCCGTTTACACCCACCCCCTATTGCTCATACAGCCATCCAACCTATGTCTGAGACTATCCAGCGTATTCGAGTTAATGATGATGTTTCGTAACTTGTTCCACTCATCCACTGTTCTTTTTCCAAACCAATGTTTACCTATCTCGCTCCTAAATCTAAATTTGTCTAATTTGAAACCACTGCTAAAAGTTCGCTCCTGGGTGGATAGTATAAGTACCTTTGTTATATCACATTTGTTAAGCCCTGACTTCCATTTATACACCTCGATCATATCGCCTCTCACTCTACGTCTCTCGAAGAAATGGAAATTAAGATGCTTTAACCTGTCTCTGTACTCAAGGTTCCTAATGCCCGAGATTAATTTTCTCATTCTCCTCTGAATTCTTTCTAGGGATTCTATAATTCAATATCCATTCTGCAGTTTGATGACCAGAATTGAACTGCGTAATCCAAGTGAGGTCTCAAGCGCAAGATATAGTTTTAGGATAACCTCGCTAGTCTTGTAACTAACACTCCTTTGTATGAACCCAGGTACTTTGTTTGCCTTGTTTCGAGTAAATACATAGTGTTGTCTTGGTTAAAGATTCCTACTTATCATTACTCCTAAATCTTTCTCACAGTCTTATTTCTCTATAGTAACGTTGTTCATCTGATATCTGGTTTCTCTGTTTACATCTCCTAGACTATGTACTTTACATTTGTCAACATTAAATTTCATCTCCTATTTTTTCAGACCATTCGAAAATTTCGTTTAGATCTTCGTGTAGTTTTGCGGAGTTCTCGTCAGTTTTAATTACACGTCCTATTTTAGTGTCATCAGCAATTTACTTATGTTGCTGTCTACGCCTATGTCCATGCCAGTATTATCGCTGAAATCAACTGTATGAGCGTCGAGGCTACCATTATCTATGAACAACTACTTTGGAATGGAAATTTACCCCACATGGACGACAGTAGAATGCCAAAGAAGCTAACGACTGGTAAATGTAACGTTGGCGGGCAACAGAAAAGATATAAGAATAGTCTTAAGACAAACCTGAAAAGGTGCCGTAACCCTTGGATGAGCACCACACGAGATGGTGTCAATATTTTCGAGTTAGCTCGACTGCATATTGAGGCAGAAAAGCGCCAGCGCCGGAAAGACGCTACCACCGCCCCTTACGCACTAGATGTAACCCTCCACACGTGCAACATCTTTGGACTGCCCTGCCGGTCCCGTATCGGCCTCTCGTGTCACCTCACAACTCACCAACGAAGGTGACAACTTTGATATCTCATATCATTGAACAGGTATCATAGCTGGATGATCGTCATACTCGATTCCGAGTGACAGCAAAGTAGTTGTAGTGTGTGTGTGTGTGCCGCCTCTATAAGGTTCAGACACGAAAAAAAAAACATGCAATGAACTACAAGCTGTACCATGGCGATGATTTTTTTCAGCTACAGAACTCGGCACCAATTTCCATCTAAATACAGCAGCTTATTCCTCCGGCGGGAGAAAACATCCAATAACAAGTCAGGTTTGCTGCCAACACATGTTTGCCGCTTTAAAAACCAGATGGTAATTTTGGCGGGAATAGTCAGGCCTGTTGACAGTCAATATTCTCCACTCAAAATATCGCAAAACCTACTCTACTAATTTTTGTGGGACACCACAGTCAACAACAGATATGTGTGTAAATAACTTTAACTATTTCCTCACCAAGTTGACTCACAACTCTGGCCCGATGACTTAACAAAAATACTAGTTTTTATAATAAAGTTTGTACGTGTCTCTCAGAGGACGGAGAGAGGCGACCCAAATAGAGCAGTGCCATGGTCTCCCTCACTCACTGATATTCCTCGACATTTTCCACTGACAAATGGAAGACATTCAACAAATGACTCGGTTGATGAGCTGATATTGTCCACAATGGGAAATCTTTAATGCTCAGAGCTATATTCGCAATGTCATCTCTCTCTCTCTCTCTATCCTTATCTTTGCCTCTCTCTGTCTCTTTCTGTCTCCCTTCCTCCCTCTCTTTCCTCCTACATCACCTCAACAGTGACGCCACATAACTGGTAAGTTGACACACCGGTAATTACCATTTTGTGTGGGGGTGATTTGTGGGCTAAGTCATACTGGTCCAGCGTCATACTGGTCCCGCGTTATACACTGTAAAAAACATCCAAGCCAGGTATTCTTTTTCCTTCTTCCTTTATTTATCTCTATCCTTCTCGTTCCTCCTCTTTTTCTTCCTCCTCCTCCTCCTTGTTCGGTTTCTTTCTCAGTCTCTTATCTGTTTCTATCATTATCCTACTCTGACTCCTCTTCTACGCTTCTCCCGTTTCCTTCCCTTCTTTTGTCTTCCGTTTCCCCTTCCATATTTTATTTGTTTTTTGCTCATGTTACAGTGTCTCAAAAATCTGTCATTATCGTCTTATTTCTCACTCTATATTTTTACCATTTCTTCTTTCTCTTTTTATTGTTCTCTCTCTCTCTCTCTCTCTCTCTCTCTCTCTCTCTCTCTCTCTCTCTCTCTCTCCACAAATTCAACTCTTATTGTTATGCTATTTCCAATAGAATAATAGGGTTGGCATTAACAAAGTAGGGTAACTTAACTATTTAATAATTAAAACACCCAACGCTGGTATAACACACGGCAGGACTCCCACGGCTCACGGCAGACTCCCACAGCACGGCTCACGGCAGGACTCCTACAGCTCACAGCAGGATTTCCACAGCACACGGCTCACGGCAGTACTCCCAGCACACACACACAGCTCACGGCAGGACTCCCCTAGCACGGCTTACGGCAGTACACAGCTCACAGCACACACGGCTCACAGCTCCACAGCACACAGCTCACGGCAGACTCCCCAACACACACACACAGCTCACGGCAGGACTCCACGCACACACGCAGCAGTACCCACAGCTCACGGTTCATGGCAGCATTCCCACAGCACACGGCAGGACTCCCACATCACGGCTCACGGGGCACACGGCAGTACTCCACAGCACACACACACACACAGCTCACGGCAGTACTCCTAACTCACACAGCTCACGGCGGACTCCCTACACACACAGCTCACGGCAGTACTCCACAACTCATACAGCCAGCAGGACTCTCACAACACACACAGCTCGGCAGGACTCCACAGCACACATGGCTCACGGCAGGACTCACACGGCTCACGGCAGGACTCTACAGCACACACACCTCACGGCAGGACTCCACAGCACACTTAGCTCACGGCAGGACTCCCACAGCACACGGCTCGACTCCACAGCACACGGCTCGACTCCACAGCACACACAGCTCACGGCAGAACTCCCATAGCACACACAGCTCACGGCAGGACTCCCACAACACACATAGCTCACGGCAGGACTCCCACAACACACACAGCTCACGGCAGGACCCCAAAGCACACACACAGCTCACGGCAGGACTCCCATAGCACACATAAGTCACGGCAGCAAGTGTTGACCTGGCCAGCTAGGAGTCCGACTGCGGGGTGATGGTTCGCGACTGCTAGCTCACCTCCGCCGCACCACCTCGTAGTCCCGTCTAATTGGCCAGTCCCGTTATGATGCACTGTGACGTTGATTTACGTCAGTAACTGCTGCCTGAACCAGCCAACGAGTCCTTAGCCAGCTGGTCCATAGTCATGGCATGACATTCGCCCCTGCTAAAATATTTTTTTCTTTAGGAAAGGGAAATTTCACAATTCTATGGCCCTATTTCCGACGTTGGTTCATCTACTACTGATTATCAGTATGCTTTACCATTAGTCAAGAAAGAAGATCAGCTCCGACATTTGCACTTCCTCTGATATATCGAATCGTGATATTTAATTGCTGGAGGTATAACGCTTGTTAAGGGCATATGATCTGTTTCTGAGGAAAGTTTTCCACCATACAAATAAAAATAATATTTCTTCACACCTTCCACTGCGGCTAGTAATTTCTTTTCAACCGTGCTGTAATTCTTCTCTGCGAGCTTTAGTTTTCTGCTAGAATATGCCACCAGATATACCTCGCCCTTGTTTTCTTGTAGAAGTACAGCTCCGATCCCGTCCAGAGAAGCGTCTGTTCTGAGAATGAAAGGTTTATCAAAATTAGGCAACTGAAGAATTGGTTGTTTACACAGAAGATTTTTCAAGGTGTTGAATGAATCTTCGTGGTGAGAAGTCCATTGGAATTTGTTTGGTGCATGTTTTTTCAAAAGTTCGTAAAGTCATAGTGCAATCACTGCAAAGTTTGGGATGAAATCCTTGTAGTATCCGGCAAGGCCCAGGAAGGATCTTACTTGCTTTTTCGTGGTGGGCCTCTCAGGGTCCTGAACCTTGTTGATCTTGTCACGCTGGCAACTGCATCTACCTACGCCTACAGTGTGTCTCAAAAATTGATCTTAATCTCGGCCGATTTCGCATTTGCTGGGCTTAACGGTAAGGTTGAAATCTTGAAGCCTCTGAAAAACTTGTGCAAAGATAATGATATGCTCTTCAATTGTGGCAATGAGAATGAGCATATCATCCACGAAGACCTCCACTCCGCGAGCATCGTGTAGGACCTTCCTCATTGCTCTGTTAAAAACAGCAGGACTGTTAACGAGGCCAAAAGGGAGAACTGTATACTGGTATAACCCATTAGGAGTGCTGAAAGCTGTGATTGGTCGGCTGTCTGGATGAAAAGGGATTTGGGAAAAACCTTTTGTTAGATCTAATTTGGAAAATACCTTTGAGCCGGAGAGTTTGGAGAATATAGCCCTATGGTCACACATCGGCTCTGCATCCACCTTGGTGATAGCATTAACCCGCTGGTAATCACTACAAATTCTCACACCTCCATCTTTATTATGGACTACTACGAGGGGACTGCAATACGATGATGAGGACTTTTCAATTGTGCCTGCTGCTTCCATCTGTCCAATTTCCTGCTTGACAATCTCCACCAGTGTCTGAGGAATGATGTATGGCTTTACCCGGACAAGTGTTGAACTAATTAATTGTATAGTATGATCATCAACCAAAGCAACTTTAGGCTTGTTCAAAAAATATCTGAAAATCGGCGTAGAAGGGTCATACCTTGTTCTTTTTCCCGGTCAGAGAGATTTGTCCCCAGGGTTATATTATCAACTGTCTCCACCTACTGGGCTTGTACAGTGATAAGTTCGTGTTTGTCGTCACTGGCAGGGACCACGGCGGCTGCACAAATGATGGAGTTATCCGGGCAGTAGTGACCCCTCACTAGGTACTGCTGTTGTTCAGGTGACCATTCACGGAATCCAGGTATTCCTAAGGATGGTTAATCCTGCTGGTAATATTCTGGAATACATTTCCATGCAATAGCCGCAGCCCCTTCTTCACTGGAGTAGTATCTTTTTATCATATTTATGTGAAATCTTTTCCGATGATTTCCTACTTGGATAATATAATTGTAGTCAGATACATGTTGGATAATGTCGTGAGGGCCCTTCCACTGCACCAGAAGTTTGTTGTGCACAGTGGGGAGTAAGATCAGGCACTTGTCCCCAACGTTCAACTGACGAAGTTTTGTTTTCCTATCGTAGTAGCTCTTCTGAGTGTGCTGGGCGTTGATGAATTCTTGTTTGGCCAACTCACATGTAGCTTGAAGACGGTCAGCGAGGTCAATGACTCAGGCGTAAATGGTCTTTACTTCTGGGTCAGGCTACTTTTCATCCCATAATTCACGCAATATATGCAAGGGTCCTCGAACAGTTCTCCCATACAGCAATTCGAATGGGGAAAGCTTAAGGGAACTCTGTGGAACCTCGCGATACGCAAAAAGCAAGGGAGCAACGTAGTGAGGCCATTCCTTTGGTTGCTCAGTTGCCATCTTCTTCAGCATTTTCTTTAGCGTCCCATTGAATCGCTCGCATAGTCCGTTGCAACTCGGGTGGTAGGGTGATGTGCGTAGTCCTTTTACCGATAGCAGACGGAATACTTCCTCCATCATGGTGGAGGTAAACTGACTACCTCTGTCGCTTAGCACTTGCTTGGGAATGCCAGTTCTGCAGAATATTTCCATCAAAGTTTCAGCAACGGTTACAGCCTTGATATTCTTCAGCGGTACGGCTTCGGCTCACCTCGTGCTGAAGTCAATGAGTGTGAGGATATACTTTGACCCGTCACTTGCCCTAGGATTGATGGGCCCCACAAGGTCAACGGCAACCCTCTCAAAAGGCTCAGAAATTACTGGCAGAGGCTGCAACAGACTAGGTCTCACTCGTTCACGATCACTGATTTTCTGGCAGATATCGCACGAACGCACCAGTCTCTCTATCTCCTTCCCCATTCCAGGCCAGAAAAATACAGCCTGTATGCGATCAAGAGTTTTTTGTACCCCATGTGACCACCGAGAGCAGCACAGTGATCCATCTTGAACAATTCCCTACGGTACTTAGCGGGAACCACAAACTGTAGACGTTCCTCCTGGTGTGGTGTCACAAACTCACGATACAAACAGTTCCTTTTCTTGACAAATCTTGTTCGGTTGCCATAAGAATTTCTGACGGTCCCTGCCAGTAAGTTCCTGTCTCTTGTTTTCTCAGTACGTTTTGACTGCCCATGAGGTCGAAAGGTCAGAAAGGACCAGTGGAATGGCATGTGGTTGTGTTCGAGCCATTTGTCGGGTCACAGCAGTAACAGAAATCTGGGTGGTCGCCTCCATGAAACAGCTACTCCTAACCCCTTCAATGTTCCCAAATAACACTTCAGAAATTGGCTCGGACATAACTGCTGCATTAACCCAACCAGTGAAGAACGAGGATTCCACGTGCACTCTTGCTTCAGGCACAGTTGTGATAGACCCATCAATCATCTTGACGTGAATCTGCCCACCGGTGAACGCAGCCCGATGATCCGTTGTCCCTCATAACACTAACTGCTTAGTTTCCTGCATACCCAGGCTGGATAAGGAAGTTGATATGCCAATGACAAGAGTGTGTGGAGGCGGCTGCTAGTCAAAACTTGTGATGCCTTTGTTCCGAGTCATCCTGAGATGGAGGTTGTAATTTCTGAAGGGGTTCAGGATCCTCGTTGTGGTGGAACGCAGCGGCGGTGGTTTCTTTTGTCGGATATCACTGTGATTAAACCCTGAACGCCATTTAGTCTGGTCCATCTTGTAAGTCTGATATGACAGATGTTGTTGGCGATAAAGATACTGGTTTCCTTGCTGTGATCTTATCTTTGTACTTGGAAGGTGCAAATGGTTTCTTACCTTGCCACTCTTTCCTCGGTTGGTAGCCATATGCGTAACATTAAATCCTTTATTCCCTCTTTGGTATCTGGTGTTTCGTCCATGCTGATCCACTGGTTTAAATAAGCAGTGAGACGGGCTGCATAATGAGTAGCGGTCTTCTTGTCCTGCATCGTAGCACCAAGAAACTAGGATCTTGCTTGGTCTACATTTAATCCATAAGCCTTAAGAAGAGCTGACTTCATCAGGTTATATGTCTTCTCACTACTGCTGATACGATGCAGGATTTTCAGTGGCTTTCCCTCGAACAGGCTCATGAAGGGGAGACATTTCATAGACTCGCTGAAACTTTAGAGCTCTACCAGATCCTCAAACCGTTGTATGTAAGGGTCTATGGTTTGTTGCTCATTGAACATTGGTAGTTTTATGCGAGGCAACAAGGATACGGCAGGCGTCTGGGCGGGGGAATCCTGTTTAACTGTTGTGATCTCCAGTTCGTGTTTCCTGGCTTTCTCAGCTTCCTCACTTCTAATTCTCCAAACTTCAAGCTCGTGAAGGCGTAGCTTTTCCTGCTCTTCTCGTTCTTTGGCTCGCTCCTCCTATTCCTTGGCTCTTTCCACGCGTTCTTCGGCTTGCCTAGTCAACACAAAATTCCTAATTTCGGTAGGTTCACTGAGCCCCATCAGCTGTGCTTCCTCAAAATATTCTGAGGTAGACATCTTTCCTGCTTTACCACAGCCGTAACCGTACCCAAACTGTTTCGTGAGAACTTGTCTACGGGCTCCAGGTGTTATGCTATTTCCAATAGAATAATAGGGTTGGTATTAACAACATAAAAGGGTGGACTTAACTATTTAATAATTAAAACACACAACACGGCAGCACTCCCACGACGCACGACAATACTCCCACAGCACACGGTTCACGACAGGATTCCTACAGCACAAGTCTCACTGCAGAACTCTCACAGCACACGGTTCACGGCAGTACTCCCACAGCACATGGCTCACGGCAGTACTCCCACAGCTCACGGTTCACGACAGGATTCCTACAGCACAAGTCTCACTGCAGAACTCTCACAGCACACGGTTCACGGCAATACTCCCACAGCACACGGCTCACGGCAGTACTCCTACAGCACACGGTTCACGGCAGTACTCCACAGCACACAGCTCAGGCAGGACTCCACAGCACACTCAGCACACGGCAGGACTCCCACAGCACAGAGGTTCAAGGCAGTACTCCCACAGCACATGGTTCACAGCAGGATTCCCACAGCACACGGCAGTACCCACAGCACACGGCTCATGGCAGTACTTCACGCGGCTCACGGCAGGACTCCCACAGCAGACACACAGCTCACGGCAGGACTCCCACAGCACAGAGGCTCAAGGCAGTACTCCCACAGCACATGGTTCACGGCAGGATTCCCACAGCACACGGCAGTACTCCTACAGCACACGGCTCACGGCAGGATTCCTACAGCACGGCTCATGGCAGTACTCTTACAGCACACGGCTCACGGCAGGATTCCCACAGCACGCGGCTCACGGCAGTACTCCCACAGCAGACACACACAGCTCACGGCAGGACTCCCACAGCACACGGCTCACGGCAGTACTCCCACAGCACATGGCAGTACTCCTACAGCACACGGCTCACGGCCTGGCCTTTGGTATATACATCCCTTGCTAGCCTATTCAGGATCTTATAAAAAGGAAAGTCAAGAACCATGAGTTTCCAAGGGGTAACAAACAACCGTTAGAGATTGACATCTCTTTACTACGGAAATAATCACAATAATTTAACTGGCACCACTCACACGAATATTAAATAAACTGTACTGGAGTCAAACAATTACTTAAAACAGAACAATCAATACAACAAAGAACAGGTATTTCCTATGGCTGCAGATGAATCTTCCTCCTAACCAGCACGGTGGAATGCTCTGGTAACGCTGTGATCCGCTCTCAAGCCGGCGTTAGTAAGCGATGTTTTGTCACACAGGAGAGACACTAGGGCACTGACGGTGGATAGGGCGTGGAGGAAGTACCCATCATGTGGCAGCCGCGGCAGTAGCTGGAGTAGGTGTCCAGAGTTGACAGCCGAATAGGGAAAGACTGGGGAATCAGCCCATGAGCCCCAGGAACCTCAGATGAGTACACAACCAGAGTTGGAATCGAACAGCGGGGTGAAGTACAGCTGTGGTGATGGCTGGATCGTATCTGGCGTGCGACGAGGCAGAGGCGACCTTTTCACCTCTGTCTACCCCCCTAGTGGGGTTGCGAACAAGCAAACGAGGGGCGGACAACCATCCTGCTCATTACAGCCTTTACATGGCTCAGGGCAGGATTCCCACAGCAGTCGGCGTACGGCAGTACTCCTACAGCACACTGCTTACGGCAGTACTCCTACAGCACACGGCTCACGGCAGTACTCCTACAGCACACGGCTCATGGTAGTACTCCTACAGTACACAGCTCACTGCAGTACTCCCACAGCACACACACTGCTCACGGCAGTACTCCCACAACACACGCAGCTTACGGCAGTACTCCCACAGCACACGGCTCACGGCAGTACTCCTACAGCACACGGCTCATGGTAGTACTCCTACAGTACACAGCTCACGGCAGGACTCCACAGCACACACAGCTCACGGCAGGACTCCCAGAGCACACACAACTCACGGCAGGACTCCCATAGCACACACAGGTCATGGCATCAAGTGTTGACCAGGCCAGCCAGCCAGCCAGGAGTCCGACTCCAGGGTGATGGCTCGCGGCTACTAGCTCACCTCCATCTCAAAACCTCTCAGTCCCGTCTCATTGGCCAGTCCCCTTATGACGCACTGGTACGTTAATTGACGTCAGTAATTCTGCTTGAACCAGCCAACGAGTCCTTAGCCAGCTGGTCCATTGAATTGAATTGAATTGAAACAATTTATTTAGCCAGAAAAACACAGATACAGAGTGGATAATAATAACAATATTAACATGGCTGAGCCAGTTGAGAACCTGAGCTCTCCTGTAGGCACCTGATACATACATTTATCTCAAGGAAGTATTATGTAACATTTAGAATCGTCTGGAGTAATACAATAGCATGGTGGTAATAAGAACATCTCATAAATTTACCACGGTTATCACTTCAATATCTATTAATTGTATTTATTTATTACTTTTTTAGTTTATTTTTATTTTTCTATATATACATAAATTACAGTGGAATTGAAAACATAAGTATAATGGGGGAGCAGTACAACATGGGTTGTACAGTAATAAAGTTGAACAAGAGGACAGAGCTGTCAGGATTATGTCTAGTTGGCAATTATGTTTATTGCAATGGTAATTACTTAGCTATTTACATGATAATTTCCGATAAATCGGTCATGGCATGACATTCCTCCTTCTCCTCCTCCTCTTTCCTTGTTTGCCTTTCTCTTTCGTATCCCTCGTTTCTTCTCTCTTAGTTCTGTCTACCGTCCACTTCTACTCTGTCGCCTCCTCTTCTTTCCCTCTTCTTCTTGTGCCCCATTTTTCTTCTCTCTCTCTCTATCTTCCTCATTCACTTTCTCTGTTTTACTTCCCCATCCTCTCTCTACTCCCCTACTACTCTTATAGTCCTTCTCACTCCTTTTTCTTTTTTTCTCTCCCTCCTCCTCTTCTCCTCTTGTGTTCTCTCTCTTTTATCTTCCTTCATTTCTCTCTCCCTCTCTCCCTCCTCCTCTTCTACTCTAGTGTTCCCTCTCTCTTCTCTTCTCTTCCTTCTTCTGTCTGTCCCTCTCTCACTCCTCCTCTTCTCCTCTTGTGTTTCCTCTCTCTTATATTCCTTCCTTTCTCTCTCCCTCTCTTCCTCCTCCTCTGTCTGCTCTTTTATTCACAAATAAAAATATTTAACGTGAATTTGTTTTCGAGTTTATTCTTTTGTGTCTTCCTTTCGTATGTAAATGTGCTGGTGTTAGTACTCTCTCTCTCTCTCCTCCACAAAGACGTAGCCGCCCGACTCTGTGGCCAACCCGACCTTGAGGCCAACCCAACATTGTGGCCAGTCTGGTTTGTACCCGGCCAGGAACTTCTTTTGTAGGATATTCTCTTTAACAGGAATATTTTGGCAGACGCAAACTTTTCGAAGGTAATTCTGCCAGGAGATATGTGACGGGGAATTTTTTAGGGAAATTTTGACAGGAAACCAAACAGGAAATTCAGAAAAGTAAACGTGAAGGACCTTATGATGTGGACAACTGAGGAAAATTCTGACAAGGATTATATATTACGAAAATTTTGAAAACAAAAAATGTTTATAAGTAAAATTATGACAAGGGAAACTTATATCCCAGGAAAATATACCACTATCACCGTCACTATCCCCACCACCCTCACCATCATTATTACCACCACCCTCACCATTACTATTACCTCCACCACCATCAATCACCCTCACCATCACTACCACTACTATCACCACCACTAGCACTATCACTATTATCACCACACCTCACCGTCGCTATTATCACGACCTTCACAATCATTATTACCACCACCTTCACCATCACTATCACCACCTACCTCACCATCACCATCACAACCACCCTCACCATCACTATTACCACCACCTTCACCATCACTATCACCACCACCCACACCATCACTATCACAACCACCCTCACCATCACTGTCGCCACATTAGAGACCACCACCACACACGAAGCCACCACCATACACGAGGCCACCACCACAACGACACTCGAGGCCACCACCACACACGAGTCCACGAGAACACACGAGGCCACCACCACAATCACACACGAGGCCACCACCAGTACCACACACGTAGCCACCACCACACACGAGGACACCACCACAACCACATACGAGCCCACCACCAGCCACACACGAGGCCACCACCACACGAGGCCACACCACACACGAGTCCACGAGAACACACGAGGCCACCACCACAATCACACACGAGGCCACCACCAGTACCACACACGTAGCCACCACCACACACGAGGACACCCACCACAACCACATACTAGGCCACCACCACAACCACACACAAGGCCACCACCACAACCGCACACGTGGCCACCAGCACACACGATGACACCACTACAACCACACACGAGGCCACCACCACCACACACGAGGCCACCAACACACCACACACGAGGCCACCACCACAACCGCACACGTGGCCACCAGCACACACGAGGACACCACCACCACACACCCACGAGACCACCACACGCCCAAGAGACCTACCACACACGAGGCCACCACCACAACCGCACACTTGGCCACCAGCACACACGAGGACACCACCACCACACTCCCACGAGATTACCACCGCTCACCCACAATACCATCACCACGCGCAAGGACACCACCACCACCCAGACCACCATCACCACACACCCACGACACCACCACACACCCAAGAGACCACTACCACACACAGGGAGACCACGAAACACCCACGAGACCACCACCACCACACACGAGGGCCCACCACACACACGAGACCGCTACCTTACATGAGGACACTACCAACCACCAACGAGACCACCACACACCCAAGAGACCACCACCACACACGAGACCACCACCACCACACACCCACGAGACCACCACACACCCAAGAGACCACTACAACACACGAGGACAATACCACACACCCATGAGACCACCACCACCACACACCTACGAGACCACCACACACCCAAGAAACCACCACCACACACGAGGCCGCCACCACTCACCCACCAGACCACCTCCACACACGAGACCACTGCCAAACATGAGACCACCCACACACCCACGAGACCACCACCACCACCACACACACACCCACTATACCACAACTCACCCATGAGACCACCACCACACACACCACAACCACACACGAGGCCACCACACACACCCACGATCACCACCACCATATACACCCAAGGCCACATTCACTCACCCACGAGACCACCACACACCGACGAGACCACTACACACACCAGCCACTACCACACACGAGGCCATCACCACGCATGAGGCCACCATCACACACGAGGCCACCACCACACACGAGGACACTACCACACACGAAGACACCACCACACACAAGATCACCACCATACACGAGACCAATACCACACACGATACCACCACCACAACCACAAGCGAGGCCACCACACACCCACGAGACCACTACCACACATGAAGCCACTACCACACACGAGGCCACCACCACACACGAGACCACTACCATTCACGAGGTCACCAGCACCAAACACCCACGAGACCACTACAACACACTAGGCCTCCACCACAACCACACACGATACCACTACCACACACGAGGCCACCACCACACACGAGACCACTACCACTCACGAGGTCACCACCACCAAACACCCACGAGACCACTACCATACACTAGGCCACACACGATACCACTACCACACACGAGACCACTACCACTCACGAGGTCACCACCACCACACACCCACGAGACCACTATCATGTAACAATGTCATGAGTTTCCCGTCACCTGAGAGTTCCCGCCAATTTCAAGTCAATAGTATGAAGGCCTTAGGCCTGTCTTCGACCAATGAGAAAGCCTGTGTGGCATGATGTCATGAAAGTTGTAGCGTCCCTTGTGGGCTGACGCAGTTTGAAAAGCGGAGTCAGTGTTTGGTCAGAGTTAAGTGCGGTTGTGTCCTGGGTGTCACCTCCTTATATGGCGGCTATAATGTGAGTACCTATTTGGTTTGATGTGTTTCACGAAATGTATTGTGATTCATATGACCCTTGGGTAGCTAGCTCGGAAGATAGGTTATTGTTTCGAAAGTGTAACTGTTCAATTTGAGTAACGACGTTAATAAATGAAGAACCATTATGATTAGTTATCAATTCCCTTGTGTTGACTAAAACATTGTCATGCATGTCTTTGGTTTTATGCAGTAATGCAGTGAGTCCTAAGTAATAAGTATTTCATATTTTCTCCTCTGAAGTGTTATCTTAGCTCCCCTGACCAGCTTCCCTCAATCTCCCCTTGCTGGTGTATGAGAGGTCACTGTAGGCCTACATTCCTACCCCTAAGACTAACCTCAAACATAAACAAATACCTTCCTCATCTCACAAGTATACGAGTATAACGAACACAGAAGAAAAAAGAATTAGATAATAAAGAACTAGTGAAAGAAGCAAGAAAAATAAATAAATAAATAAATAAATAAAAAGAATTAAGATAATAAAGAAAAATTTGGTACATAAAATATGTTACATTAAAATTACGGACATCAAATTTGTTACAACCACACACCTAAGAGACCACTACCAACCACACATAAGGCCACCACACACCTAAGAGACCACTACTACACACGGGGCCACTACAAACCACACATGAGGCCACCACCAACCACACATGAGGCCACCACCAACCACACATGAGGCCACCACACACCTAAGAGACCACTACCAACCACACATGAGGCCACCACACACCCACGAGACAGCTACCACACACGAGGCCACTACCACGCACGAGGTCACTACCACACACGAGGTCACTACCAAACACGAGATCACTACCACACACGAGACCACTACCACACAGCCACGAGGACACTACCACACACGAGGCCATCACCACATACGATGCCACCACCACACACGTGACCACTACCACACACGAGGCCACCACGCACCCACGAGACCACTACCACACACGAGGCCACGAATACACAAGGTGACCACTACCACACACGAGGCCACCACACACCCACGAGACCAGTACCACACACGAGGCCACCAACACCTACGACAGGAGATCCAACACCGCTCCATTATTGCACCACAATGCCCCTTAAGTAGCAGTCCTAAGTAGCACTATAATATATGACAATCATAAGCATCTCTGTGTACAAAACAAAGTGGTGTGTGGTTCTAATGGTCCAATGCTGTGGTGTTGTGATTATAATGGCCCATGTTGTGGTGGTGAGGTTATAATGGCCCATGTTGTGGTGGTGAGGTTATAATGGCCAATGTTGTGGTGGTGTGGTTATAATGGCCCATATTGTGGTGGTGAGGTTATAATGGCCCATGTTGTGGTGGTGAGGTTATAATATCCCATGTTGTGGTGGTGAGGTTATAATGTCCCATGCTGTGATGGTGAGGTTATAATGGATCATGTTGTGGTGGTGAAGTTATAATGGCCTATGTTGTGGTGGTGAGGTTATAATGTCCCATGTTGTGGTGGTGAGGTTATAATGTCCCATGTTGTGGTGGTGAGGTTATAATGTCCCATGTTGTGGTGGTGAGGTTATAATGCCCCATGTTGTGGTGGTGAGGTTATAATGTCCCATGTTGTATTGGTGAGGTTTTAATGGCCCAAATTGTGGTGGTGAGGTTATAATGGCCTCTATGTTGTGGTGGTGAGGTTATAATGTCCCATGTTCTGGTGGTGACGTTATAATGTCCCATGTTGTGGTGGTGAGGTTATAATGGCCTATATTGTGGGGGTGAGGTTATAATGTCCCATGTTGTCGTGGTGAGGTTATAATGACCATGTTGTGGTGGTGAGGGTTATAATGTCCCATGTTGTGGTGGTGAGGTTATAATGTCCCATGTTGTGGTGGTGAGGTTATAATCTCCTATGTTGTGGTGGTGAGGTTATAATGGCCTATGTTGTGGTGGTCAGGTTATAATGTCCCATGTTGTGGTGGTCACGTTATAATGTCCCATGTTGTGGTGGTGAGGTTATAATGTCCCATGTTGTGGTGTTGAGGTTATAATGTCCCATGTTGTGGTGGTGAGGTTATAATGTCCCATGTTGTGGTGGTGAGGTTACAGTATAATTGCTCTTGTTGTTATGGTGTGGTTATAATGGTCCAATATTGTTATTGTGGTGAGGATATAATGGTCTGAGTTGTGTTGTGATGTTATAATGGTGCGTGTTGTTGAGCTGTGTAGTTAAGAAGATAAGAAAATATAAATGGAGTAAACGGCAGTGGGCCTATTGGCCCATACTGGGCAGTCCCGTTTACACCCAATCATTACACTGCCCTGCATAGTTTTTGAGGTTTGTGTATTATTAAGCTTTTCTGGGTGTATTTTGCATGCTGATCTCAAAAATGTTATCCATTTTGCTCAATCAGGTCAGAATTTTGTGCTATAGCATTTTAAGCGGAGATTCAGGTAAAATATTGGCATTTTTCGCTCAAAATGGGGTCCTCATATTCGTTCATTAAAAAAATCATCCGAGACATTGGCAAGCCTCACAGAAAAGATTTCGGTCAGTTTTAATGCCCTTACGATGCATTTAAATACACCCACGTGCTCGCCGGCCATTTAAATGTCCGCCGTGACGCAAAGGAAAAGAGTATATGTCCGTGTTTTTTTACATATATTTTTTCACAATTAAATTTCTTTTTCATCTGGTGGTACATGGCATGTACTAGCAACCACCCAGATGTGCCTCTAAAGTCTAGACCCTCAGTCAGTGTCTCTCGAGACTTCAAGAAAGTGGGAGTGTGTGCGTCTCTCTCTCTCTCTCTCTCTTACACACACACACACGCATATTTCTAATCATATACACACCTGTTTTTTCTTCTTACAGAGTTGTACATTTAATCATGAATCGGAAGTGCAAGAACGACCCGAACAGGTTTTGCTATGTGTGCGGTTGTGTAACAATGACAGACCGACAGTGCACCATTACTCCCCTAGTGAAAAACTTATATCATGCATACTTTGGAATGAAACTTGGAGACCAAGATAAAGCTTTTGCCCCTCACATGTGCTGCAAAACATGTGTTGAAAATCTGCGGCGCTGGAGCAACAAGAAGATTCAACGTCTACCATTTGGCATTCCTATGGTATGGAGGGAAGGCAGAGATCATACCACGGACTGTTACTTCTGCATGACAAACCTTCAGGGTGAGTTATACTAATACATCAATACTAATATATCAAATGCAGTATGTTCATGCATTCTTAAATATATCTGTAAGTTAATATGTTATGCTATCTTGATACTAAATCTTTCGTTCACATTTCAGGTATAAACAGGAAGAACAAACATCATGTTAAGTATCCAGATGTACCCTCGGCCATCAAACCAGTTCCTCACGGACCAGGAATACCAATTCCAACTCCACCAGAAAACTATAGGGACATGATACTCGATGATGATCATGATATCGATGAAGACATAGAAGAGACTGACGCTTCTAGTACATACTTGCCCACAGCTTCTGCAAAAGAGCCCATACCCTTCAGTCAAGCTGAGTTGAATGATTTAACAAGAGACTTGTGCTTGTCTAAGGAGTCAGCTCAACTACTAGGATCACGGCTTTGCGAACACAATGTCTTAGCACCAGGAACAACATTTGCCTGGTACCGTAACCGTGACAAGGAATTTCGCAAGTTCTTCAGTTTTGACAAGGAAACTTCATTGGTGTATTGCAACAATATCAGTGGACTCATTGCAGCTATGGGAATATCATACAATATATCAGAGTGGCGGCTCTTCATTGACTCATCAAAAAGAAGCTTGAAAGCTGTGTTGTTGTTCAATGGAAACCAGGTCGCATCTGTTCCGGTGGGGCATTCAGTGCAGATGGATGAGAACTACAACAACATGGAGTATCTGTTAACTGCTCTGAAGTATAAAGACCACAATTGGAAGATCTGTGGAGACTTGAAGGTAATTTAATACACCAAAAACAGTTGCTTTCAAAAATTGATATTTTGTTGACAGTTTTTCTAATAGGTAATTATGTCTGCCGACATACTGTCATATTATGAAGTGTTAATATTTTTTAATAATAAAACTATTCAGCTAAACATATTTTTAATCTGTTTTTTCCACAGGTTGTGTCCATGGTGCTGGGCCTACAAGGTGGTTACACCAAGTTTCCATGTTTCCTCTGTCTGTGGGATAGTCGAGCAGACAAGCAGCACTACATGCAATGTGACTGGCCTGCAAGAAGTGGACTTACTCCAGGTTCTCACAATGTTGTTGCCCATGCTCTGGTGAATCCGCAGAACATTCTTCTTCCGCCACTGCACATCAAGCTCGGTCTGTTCAAAAACTTTGTAAAGGCACTGGACAAAAAAAGCCAGGCTTTCAATTTTCTGAAAGAAAAATTTCCAAAAGTCAGTGAGGCAAAGCTGAATGCAGGAATTTTTGATGGCCCTCAGATCAGAGAGCTTTTCAAAGATCCCAAGTTTGATTGCAGCATGGATGTAAATGAGAAGAAAGCCTGGCATGCCTTTAAGTCTATTGTCTCCAATTTTCTTGGCAACTACAGAAGTCCAGAGTATGAACGAGTTGTTGAGGACCTACTTCTGAGCTACAAAGTTCTTGGTGCACGCATGTCCATCAAGATGCACTTCCTCAGCTCCCACTTGGACTACTTTCCAGAGAACTGTGGTGATGTGAGTGAGGAACAAGGAGAACGCTTCCATCAAGATATCCGTGTAATGGAGGAGCGGTACCAGGGTCGCTGGGATATCAACATGCTCGCCGACTACTGTTGGTGTCTGAAACGGGACGCCCCAGACACCAACCACCAAAGAAATTCTCTGCGACAGCCATTTATGCATGTCTAACTGTAAAGGCATCTATGTAGTTGACATATTTTGGTCCTATGTGTTGTGGTTACATTTCTTATGATATATTTTGCATAAAAATTTTGACATCATATTTAAGAATTTCGATTTTTTCCTAATTCCCATAGCATAAAAATCTGACCTGATTGGGCAAAATGAATGGCATTTTTGGAATCAGCACGCAAAATACATAAAGAATCAGCTAAGAAACCCCGCACCTCATGAATTTTTTTTTCAAATGCAGCCCAGTGTTATCTACCAAACGAGTCGTTTTCAAAGGAGATGATTATCGTATTAGAATTCACTGATGAAAATATAGTAAGAAAATAAACATCAAAACAAATAACGTGTCGGCGAGTTAGTCTCAATATTACCCAATACTAATAAATCAATCAAATTCTATTCAGTTGTATGAGCATTCTGATTAGTCAAAGGAACTGGCTTTGGCTGCTATACTTTGGTCGAATTACCTTACTGCTTCCCATTACTGTATGTTGTTAATTGTATATTTGCACAGTCTATTTACATGGTCTATGTACAGTCACCTCAAAAAGTCTGTGTCCTCGACAATCGGAATGAACGGCTAGAGTGAACCCTGAGAGTCCTCTGCTTCAGTGTTGATTTTCTTCTAATAGAAGGAGTTTCTTATAGCATGAGTTAACCACATGGCACTTAATACAATTGCCGGGAGTGTCCCAATGGGTGGAGGAATTCACACCTGGCGACTCTATACACAAGTTACTAATGTGAGAGAAAGCTTAAATTATATTAAAACATATTGTTATAAAAGTAATACTGTAGAAAACATGATTAATATTAATTTTTACCCCAATACGTATTTCGGATTTTTGACCATTATCGCTGGGATTATTTTTTTAGTTAAGAATCGATTTTTTTCTGTGGCGTTTCCGGTGGAACTTTATATGAGCCAATCACAGTGACCTGTGTGTGATATCATAGGCATATCTTTGGTGATTGGCTGGAAGTTAGAGTGCCCCCAACACAAAGTGTGCACGATTTTCAAACTCGGAGTCTGGTTATATATCGGTGGTGAAGTGTAGATGCGTGTCGGTCGGCCGGTTTCAGCATAGCGATATATATATATATATATATATATATATATATATATATATATATATATATATATATATATATATATATATATATATATATATATATATATATATATATATGTTGTTTAATTGTACAATAAATAGTCGTGGTCGAAGTACTGAGCTTTAGGTTACTCCACTAGTCCACTAGTGACGTTACCCTAATCGAATTTAGTGTCATTAATTCTTTCTCTCTGTTTTCTCTCCTGTAACCACGCCCTAATCCACTTTAGAACAGCTCCCCTAATTCCTTGTGCCTCCACTTTACGTATTAGTCTTTCATGGGAGACCCTGTCGAAAACTTTGTTAAAGTCGAGGTAAATCACATCTTAATCGTGTCCCTCATCTACTGATTCCAAAACAGTTGAGAAGAATGATATTTGATTTGTCGGACATGAACCCCCACTTGTGAACCCTTGGTCGGAATCAGTGATCAATTTGTGTTTCTCGAGGTGATCTCGAATTGAGTTCGAAAGTATTGCTTCCAGTAATTTGTACAATTGATGTTAAGCTAAATAGACGGTAGTTAGAGGATAGTAATCTATCTTCCCTCTTGAAAATCGGTCTCACATTCGCTATCCTCCAGGATTCTGGTTCTGCGCCCATTGTTAATAACCTGTTAAACAAGTTTGTTGAGTTCTTCCATACATTCCCTTGATACTTTGGCAAATATTAGGTTTTAATTGATTTATTTGTTTACTAACATCGTTCCTAGCCTCTACTAAGTCGTTTAATCTAATTTATTCACTATCTCTGTTTAAATTTTCGGTTTTGAAAACTAATGAAAAATATCTAATTTCTTCGTTGTTATCTGCTAGCTCGCCGGAATTTGACTGAATTGGTCCAATGTTGTCTCGTGTTTTTGTTTGAAACATTTGGAAGAATCCTTTAGTTTAGGCTGTGATTTCGCCCCTCTTCCTACCTTCAGTTCATTATCCCTCTTTACTTTTCTTATCTCGGTCTTAACCCAACTGGCCAATACTTTATGATAATCCCGGAGGTAAACATGACCACGATTTATTCTCCTACCTATCGCCTTCCTTTGTACAATAATATACTTTAAATAATTATTTATCCATTTGGGGTTATTGCTATTTAATATGAGTTTTATCTATGGTATATTCTGCCTTTGCACTTTAAGTAACTCATTATTTAAATAATTATGGTACTCGCCAAGCTCATATATAGTGGTCACCCTCTGTTGGTACATTGTGTGAGGTCACATTATATACACCATCTCGTGTTGTGGTGTTGTGAGATTAAAATGGTCCCCACTTATCTACCATGCCTCCAACCATCACCTCTCACCTCCACCAACTACCATCCTTCACCACCCACCACTTCATTCCTCCACCCACTACATCTTTCCTCTTCTATGCCTTCACTCACCTCCTCCTCCTCCCACTACTTCACTCCTCCACCCCACCACTTCACTCCACCACCCACCACTTCGCTCCTGACCCTCCACTTAACAGTTCTACCATCCACCACTTCACTCCTCCACCCACCACTTCACCCCTCCACCCACCAGAAGCAACACCTGGGAGACCAATATTACCTAACAGCAACACCAATGAAGCTTTATGTGTATTTTATAACCCTCATACATCATGCTTAATATCCTCCACCCAGCCCTTGCACCTCCACCCAGTCCCTGTTCCTCCACCCAGCGCCTGCACCTCCTCCCAGTTCCTGCTCCTCCACCCAGCCCCTGCACCTCCTCCCAGTTCCTGCTCCTCCACCCAGGCCCTACTCCTTCACCCAGCGTCTGTGCCTCCACCCAGCCCCTGCTCCTCCACCCAGCACCTGCTCCTCCACCCAGCGCCTGCACCTCCTCCCAGTTCCTGCTCCTCCACCCAGCCCCTGCACCTCCTCCCAGTTCCTGCTCCTCCACCCAGGACCTAATCCTTCACCCAGCGTCTGTGCCTCCACCCAACCCTGCTCCCCCACCCAACCTCCACTGCTCCACACAATCCTTCCTCCTCCACCCAGCCCCCTCGCTTAACTCCCTCACATAACTCCCTTGTTTAACTCCCTTATGTAACTCCCTCATGTAACTCCCTCGTATAACTCCCTTACATAACTCCCTCACATAACTCCCTCACGTAAATCCCTCGTTTAACTCCGTTATGTAACTCCCTCATGTAACTCCCTCGTATAACTCCCTTACATAACTCCCTCACATAACTCCCTCACGTAACTCCCTCACATAACTCCCTCGCGTAAATCCCTCGTGTAACTCCCCCACACATAACTCCTTCGTGTAACTCCCTCACATAACTCCCACACATAACTCACCCACATAACTACAACACATAACTTCCACACATAACTCCCACACATAACTCCCACACATAACCCCAAAACATAACTCACACACATAATTCCCACACATAACTTCCACAGTTAACTCCCACACATAACTCCCACATATAACTCCAACACATAACTCCCACACAAAACTCCCACACATAGCTCCCTCAAACCCCTCCCACACATAAATTCCACACATAACTCCCTCACATAATTCCCACATATAACTCCCCCACATAACTCACACACATAAGTCCAACACATAACTCCCTCACATAACTTCCTCACATAACTGCCACACATAACTCCCACACATAAGTCCAACACATAACTCCCTCACATAACTTCCTCACATAACTGCCACACATAGCTCCCTCACATAACTGCCACACATAACACCCACATATAACTCACACACATAAGTCCAGCTCATAACTCCCACACATAACTCCCTCACATGACTCCCACACATAACATCCACAGTTAACTCTCACAGATAACTCCCTCACATATCTCCCACACATAACTCCCTCACATAACTCCCACACATAACTCCCACACATAACTCACACACATAACTACCCACACATAACTTCCACAGTTAAATCCCTCACATAACCCCCACACATAACTCCCACACATAACTCCCTCACATAACTTCCACACATAACTCCCTCACATAACTCCCTCACATAACACCCTCACATAACTCCCACACATAGCTACTACACATAACTCACACGCATAACTCCCACTCATAACTTCCACAGTTAACTCCCTCACATAACCCCCACACATAACTCCCACACATAACTCCCCCACAGAACTCACACATAACCCCAAAACATAACTCACACACACACATAATTCCCACACATAACATCCACAGATAACTCCCACACATAACTCCCTCATATAACTCCAACACATAACTCCCACACACAACTCCCACACATAGCTCCCTCACACCCCTCCCACACATAAATTCCACACATAACTGCCTCACATAACACCCACACATAACTCCCCCACACAACTCACACACATAAGTCCAACACATAACTACCTCACATAACTCCCTCACATAACTCGCTCACATAACTCCCTCACATAACTCCCACATATAACTCACACACATAATCCAACTCATAACTCCCACACATAACTCCCTCACATAACTGCCACACATAATTAGATAACATACTCACACACATAACTCCTTCACATAACTTCCACAGTTAACTCCCTCACATAACTCCCACACATAACTCCCTCACATAACTCCCACACATAACACACACACATAAGTCCCACACATAACTTCCACAGCTAACTCCCTCACATAACTCCCACACATAACTCCCACACATAACTTCCACACATAACTCCCCACATTACACCTCACATAACTCCCCCCACACCCCACATAACTCCCACACATAACTCCCACATATAACTCACACACATAAGTCTTACTCATAACTCTCTCACATAACTCCCTCAGATAACTCCCACACATAACTCCAACACATAACTCCCACACATAACTCCCTCACATAACTCTCTCACATAACTCCCACACATAACTCCAACACATAACGTTCACACATAACTCTCTCACATAACTCTCTCACATAACTCCCTCACATAACTCCCACACATAACTCCAACACATAACTCCCACACATAACTCCCTCACATAACTCTCTCACATAACTCCCACACATAACTCCCTCACATAACTCCCACACCTAACTTCAAAACATAACTCCCTCACATAACTTCCACACATAACTCCAACACATAACTCCCACATATAACTCCAACACATAACTCCCTCACATAACTCCAACACATAACGCCCGCACACAACTCCCTAACATCCCTCTGTAATGGAGGGGTTTAGAGGTGGAAGGTATAGGAAGAATACTTAGTTGTAGGATTGTAAAGTGAGGCAGTTTGGTAGCTTGGCTGGTTAGTTATTTAACTGTATATACGTTCTTAGGGGGAATCTTCTAAACCACCAATTCTAAGTACAGCTATTTATTATTCACTCAATGACACAGACACATTAATAGAACATTATATCGAAGTTACTAGAACATTATGTTTACGTTACTAGACACTGACTCCCGGACACAAACATGAAATGGATACCCTTCCCACCATAAGTGACTCACCCTATGGATAGCTCTGACAATGACTCACGTGTGACCTAAGGGGGACCCAGGGATCCTGCTGAAGGGAGTGCTGGACTATGTCTCCTTTTTTTTTTTTTTTGGTTAAGGTGGGGAATGGGTGGAAGACATGCTGGGGCTCAAGGCACATCCAGACATGAGGGATAGAGAAGCCACAACATATAGTCGTGGGGAGAAAGGTTGGAAAAGAAGTTTATTGAGTTAAACAAAGGGGGACGACACCCCTTGTTTTACATATTGCACAGTTTGTTGGCTAACTAAGCTAACCTAGGATTTAGGATGAAGTTGCACAATGGTCACTTTAGTAGACAATGACTAGTTTGATTTTACAATTACAAGTTTATTAAAATCTTATATACTGTATTACGTTATGGACTCACTAGATTGTGACTTGTTAAATGTGAACTTATATCATCTAAGGTGGATCACTGTGGCGGAGATAGATGGGTCCCGGGTTGGGTTGTTGTAGTGCGGGCAGACTCCGGGGCCACCATCCGTTGATGTCTTCCCCGCGTAGGTGGTCTGGGCTGTGAGGGTCGTCCAGGAGCTTGTCCCAAACCTTCTTCCCAAGGCGATGGAACCTGACGTAGAGGGCCTCTGTTTTATTTTTTAGGTGGATGATTTCCACTGTCTCCTGATAGGGTGGCGCTTGGCCACTGGCTGACCTCATACACTTGTTTAGGAAGCTTTGTAGTTGTTGTATTCTAGTCTTCCCGAGTGTGACGAGTGGTATAAGTGGGTACTCCAACACAGGCTTCACCAGCGCCTTGTACAGGTGAACTTGTATCTTCTTGTTACGTTTTAAATGCAGGAAAGTGGTTTTCTTACCGTAGAACTCAGATACCTTCACACTGGTTACTCACCCAGGAGATTATGGTGTATCACTACGTAGAATTTCACTCTGCTTCCGGCATTCAATGCGTTGTGTACTGATAAATGATGATTTAATGAATTCCATTGATTTCCAACATCCATCTAAGTTATTGGTTATACTTTGTCTTAACCATTCAGTCATTACCTTTGGTAATAATAATAATAGAGAAATCACAGATACGGCCAGATAATTGTACTTACGTTTATTTGGCACAATTCCATACACTGGACTTATAATTTGCATGGGTAGGTCAGTCACTCACATTCACGCCACAGTACCGTAAGTTATAAGGGAGAGTTTGCTAACCTGGAGAATTAACCGTTTAGATCTATTAGGCCGACCTGGAGTGCTCTTGTAGCAAACAGGCCCTCACCATTGATCACTTCCTTTACAGGATGTGTTAACTTGTCGCTGGACTTAACAACAATCTCGGGGATTTGCACACACAGACTCGTAGCACTGGTAGGACTGTATGGCCCCTGTTCTAAATCCGAGGAGCAGGAGGTCCTCTATAACCCAAGGTCTAAAGCCCACTGGCTAAAATGTGGTTTTGAGGCGTGAAATGACCCCTATCGGCTGGCCGGGTACCTTATCTCTACCTAAGCAAACATTTGGGATGGGTTGTGCCAGAGGCCCAGTGCATGACACTTCACAGGCATCAGTTTGAAACGTTTTAATTTGGCTGCGGCGACTTTGGCTTTATTTAGTCTTTTCTTCGCGTGGGAAATTATGCCATTCCGAGAGATGATGAGGCCGAGCAACCTGCCTTGTTTAGAGTACTCAATCTCTTCGTTGTAGATCATTAATGGCGCCAGCTTGAATTTGGCTATGGGTATGACCTCGAATTTCGTTTTGTTTGTTTTTATTTTCCATTTGTTTTCATACTCCGAGATACCCTCTATTGCCCGAGCAGTGAGTCGCGCCATCCTTGCCGTGGACCTTCCTGGGCAGGTGACGATCGTTTTACATCGTCCACATACATGACGTACTCGACGTACTCGCTGCTGACGATTGGGGAGGTGGCAGGTCAGCCGTGTAGAGCGTGTATAGGGTTGGTGAGAGACAAGAGCCCTGAGGCACGCCGCTCGAGAGTGAGAATTCTTCTCCAAAATGTTCTTGCATCTTGATTTTGTCTCTGCGGTCCAATGAAGTTGCACTGCAGGCGGCCAGTCATGGCGTTGGCGATCTGCTCATAAGCCTGGGCTATGGCGGTGGATGTGCCTCGGTACTGGCCGGGATTATGCACGTCTTTGTCCTCCAGATAAATCCACAACCGCTTGTTTACTATTTTTTTGAAGATTTTGGCTAGTACCTCTAGCAGCAATAATGGTCGAAAGTTTTCGTTTTTGTTTGGAGGCTTCCCTGCTTTTGGTAAAGGCGAATAACGGCGATTTTGAACATCTTAGGGAAGTATCCAGAGACGAGGCAGGCGTTGCATATATGAGCAAGCCTCTCTATCATGATGTCGGGGAGTTGAGCCAGGATCTTCTTGTTAATGTGGCTTTTCCCAGGTGACTTGCTTTTATACCATTTTATGATGGCTGACACATCTGCAGGAACTATGCGCTCTGTCAGGTAGCTTCCATCCACCAGTCTAGTGAAGTCAGTCCGTGGAAGCGGCTGGAGCAGGCGCTGATGGTCCTGCAACTGATCTAAAATGTCTTCCTCAAACTCCCTGCCGAAGCCCTCGATCTCCTGTTCACTAATGGTAAAGATCTTCGGTAAATATCGCCGATGTAATTGTTCTTGGTTTTCCTCCTCGAATATTTTCACGTTGTTTTGGTCGAGTAGAGGTGGAACCCATCAGTAGCTTGATCCCTTTCCAGAACTCATCAGAATCGTCGTAATTGGTGGCTGCCTCTCACACCAAGGCGGCCCACTTATGTTCATGTAGACGTTTGTTCTCGTGCTGGATGTCCGTCTGCAGCTCTCGGTACCTGTCTTTCAGCTCTTGCGTCCACCCGCGGATACTAGCTAGCTGTCTCACGTGATCGTACTGGACAGTGAGCTGCCTCAGCTGGTGACAGGTGTGAGGATGGGGAATGTTTATGTGAGTGGTGGTCGGGATGTTGTTGTCCATCTCTGTCTTCACATCCATGTACCATTGTTCGACCGCGTCGTCGATGTCATTGGGGCTGGCCTCTTCCAGGTTTCTCTCCTGCTTGAGACTGAGAGACTCCATGAAGGAGTCCCAGTCTGCCCGTTTGAGGTTTGACCCCTGATGTTGGCGGGATCATAATGGGATTGGATGAGAGCGTCACGACGACTGGCAGGTGATCGCTGGTACTGATGGGTCCGACAGTAACGTGCCTGTTCAGGACGGCCTCGTTGTTAGAGAGGATTATGTCGGGTGTTGTGGTACTGGAACGTCTGATCAATGTCGGGAAATCTGGCCCGAGGTGTTGCAGTTTTCCCCTTCTGATGTTATCATACAGCGCCACACCGGCATTGTTCTCGTTACCGTGTCCGAGTATGGCGTGGCGCACATTTAAGTTCCCTATGATGTATGTTGATTTTCTGTGGCGTAGCAACTGGTTGAGGTTTTGTTCGGGTAAGTAAGGAACGTCTGGGAGGTAGGTACATTGTGCATTTGATAACAGGTCCCCTAGTTGTCTCCACCTGCACTCCGAGAACTGAATCCTCGAAGTCTAGCAACACTCTGTGATTCAGCCGTGACCTGATGGCCACAGCGAAGCCATCGTTCAGTTCACCCATATTCCTCTGGTATACAGTGTAGCCAAAAATTTTCACCTTACTTTCGTCCTTTATACCAGTACTGTTTAGCAGAATAATGTCTGGGTGTAAGTGATAGTATAAGTTAGACAGTTCTTTACGTCTTTTAAGGGACCAGTGTAGGACATTATGTTGGACAATTTTCATCCTGTTAACGACTGCCATTTCGGAGACAGTCGCTTGGGGCTTTGCTTGAAGTGTTTGCTCGGCTTCTGCCATTTCTAGGGGGACGGAACTTCTTAGCAGAACCTTTGAACATCTGCTTTTCAGTTAATGGCAGGCCCTCGAACTTCTCTTCACCCGTGTACAGGAAGGTGTTCAGGTCCTGGGCCTGCGTGTCGAAGTATTATACTGACGCTGCAGCTCGAGGGTCTTGTTCCTCTGTGGAGTAAGTCGCCATCTTCTGGTCGTAACCATTGACTGTGGTTGCAGTCCAATGGTCACTGTCGTCGCTGGGAGTATATGTATTGGGGTCGCGGAGATTTACGGTGTCGTTGGAGCTGTGATCCCAGGGGGACTGACTGGCCACGTCGGGGCTACGGTTATACTGACTTTTGCATAAGTCAGGGATGTCATGGTCTATTTCTGGCGTGGGTTGAGGTCGTCGATAAGTCGTTGAGTGGGTTACTGCCTTCAGGATTTCTTTTGAAGGGACTTATTTCAACAGGTGCAATGTTGTTCCTGATTAGTTTATCGTTGAGGAGTTTCGAGAATGAACCTGGATGAACCATGTTCATGTGATGGGCATGCAGGTAAGACAAGTATATAGTGGTGGCTTTGGACTCGTCCAGCTGTGCAGAGGAGACGCTCCTGATGCTCTCTGCCACTGCGTCCCTCATGGCGCCCAGTGACTCAGTAACTGCCTGTTTTATTGAGTCCTTGATGGTTCTTATCTCTTATTGCAGGACTTCCATGGTCTCGCTGACATTGTTGAGTTTTTGGGAGTCTGTTTGAGTTTCTTTCAGAGCGTCTTTTAGGGTTTGGCTGTAAGCCATGATCGTCGACTGAGTGGTCCTTTCTATGGTGTTAGAAATTTCCCTGGTTTCTTTTTGTTTGGTTATTTCAGTCAGTTTCTTCTCTGTTTCTTGAACCAGGCAGGTGGCAGAGAAGGTCCTGTGGCCACCCTCGCAGACCACACACTTTTTTATGGTGCTACGGCAGTCTTTGTAGAAGTGCTGATCAGATGAACACTCAGAGCATATGACCTCTTGGAGGGGGCAGTTCTTGGTCATGAGGTCATTGTATTTATAGCACTTCATACATTGTTGGATGGGCGTATGCTTTTCATATTCTATTTGGCGTGATGAGATGGAAGTGCCATATGCATAGAGCCCCTTCTCCTTCATTCTTTTTGCATCTGTTGTGTCTGCAAAGCGAACCTTGATTATATTATGGGCATACATAGAATACACCTCCTCAACACTGACATTGTTTTGCTTTTCTATTTCACCTCTTATTTCTTCTGCGTTATTTTCCACTACATCTTTGTCTAACTTCTTACATACAAGGATGAGCTTGGCGCCGTATTCCCATGGGATAATGACCTCATAATCGTTAGTTTTCATTTTGTCCATGGCACTAGACTTAAGTAGTTTATCAGCATCTTCATCTGTCTCTGTGAGGATGATGTAACCATCCCTCAGATCCACAAGTCTATTTATTCTCACCCTTAGGTCGCTCAATTGCCATTTTAGCCCTATCCGAGACCCCTGGGTCGGGGTTCCGGTGATCTTCACTCTCACTTTGGCCATGGTCAGTAACATACATGAAAATCCTACCTAATCTGTCCACCTGAGCTATACCCCATGGATGTCGCTCCTTCTGTCCGCTTGCTGGGCGAGTAAAGACGGGTCTAGGGGTAGGGTGAACAGACAGATGGGGGCCTAGCCAAGCCCTACCACCTAACAGTGACATGTTATGAAGCACTGCCGAATCCCTAACCGAAAATGTTGCCACCCTTACTGTCTCGACTCAGCAGCCCTCTGAGAGCCCCCCTTGTGGCTCTGCCCACAGGGTTTGCGTCGCTACCAAACAGCAGGGACTCTAGGCGAAAGGATAGGATAGGGAAGAAGCGCAGTGTACAAGAATAATAATATCCATGTACAACTACAAAATAGAGCAGCCAGAGCGAACCCAACGTGAAAACAAAGGCTGACAGTCGTAACGTTCAACAATTTGAACTGAGGAGGGAGCGGCGCGCAGCACGTCCACTCGCTATGAAGGTTGCTTGTGTGGGAGACTGTGCTAGCTGGAGACACGGTGCGGGAAGGGAAGTCTCTCCCGACCCTGACTAGTGACGAGTGTGACTCCGTGAAAGTGATCTCCGTATGAATGCCCGTGGAAGGAGGTGCAGGGCCTATATATTGGAGATCTCCAACCGGCAGATGACCTCTCCCAATTAACATTAAACTGGTTAGATCTGGACAGCTGTGTTTGCCCATGTGTGTGGTCATTTCGCAGGTCAGGTCGGATATGCTTCCTAATTATTACCACCTTGGTCTGTCTTGGCAAGGTGAGGTTTCTTTAACACGGTCATATCGCACCGTTAACTTAAGTACTTTGTGGCATTGCCCTCTTGGGTCAGGTCTTACTATCACTGTAGGGTGTGTCAACTTACGTGGGTGTTCCCCTGCTCATTTATTTACTGTTATATGTGTTGTATTTCTATGGGCTGTAAGCTGTGGTCTGATAAATAATCATTACACCTCCCACACATAACTCCCACAGATACCTCCCTCACATAACCCCCACACATATATCCTACACATAACTCCAACACATAACTCCCACAACACATAACTCCCACACACAACTCCCACACATAACTCTCTAACATCCCTCCCACACATAACCCCTACAGATAACTTCCACAGATAACTCCCTCAATAACCCCAACTTATAACTCACTCACATAACCCCTTCACATAACCCCCAAACATAACTCCAACACATAACTCCCACACACAACTCCCACACATAACTCCCTAACATCCCTCCCACACATAACCCCTACAGATAACTTCCACAGATAACTCCCTCAATAACCCCAACTTATAACTCACTCACATAACCCCCTCACATAACCCCCAAACATAACTCCAACACAACTCCCACACACAACTCCCACAACTCCCTAACATCCCTCCCACACATAACTCCCTCACATAACCCCCACACACAACTCTCACACATAACTCCCTCACTTCCCTCCCACACATAGCTCCCACATATAACTCCTACACAAAACTCACACAGATAACTCCCACTGTTATGCCATAACGTAGCAACTTGAATTGCGTTAAAGATGAATATAATAATGAGGGCACAACAAAATAATGGCAACTCTGCACAACTTAGTCCTTCATAATTATACGTAAAATTAATGTTACTTCACTACACGACAAACGATGTTAAATGCAAAAGTTACAAACACAAATAAGGACGAAATTGTGCGTCATGGGTTTAATCACAGCCCTCTTACTTTATCACAACAGTTCAGGAGTGAAGGTTTGGAATTATACGTCACGAAAGATTTAACTAAAATTTAATAACGAAAGTTTACCATAATAAGTGTGCAGGTTACATAATGAACAAATAAATTAAAACAAGAAAATAAAGAATAAACATGATCCTTAATAAACAACTAATATGTGCACAGTATGTAAAATACAAAGCACAATTGATTGCACTCTAAACACATAGATAACAATAGAGCAGCACTGAATATATAAAACTCAACTAAACCCTATTTGAGAAGGTATCCACCATTGACAAACTCAGACACCCTTCCACCTCCAAGGCCAGCCAATGACTGACAAAACCCTAATCCAGTGTGACTACGAGCCTAATGGCCCTAATATAAAATAACTCCCACATTAAGCTGCAAAACTAGTTAAGCATTCCTAAAAAAAAATTAGGTATCAAGTACCAGCCCTGCTCACACATAATTATACTAAATATTTTGCATACATAAGTTAAGGGTAACAAACCGAAAAAAAGATTCACTATGCACAACGCAATGCACCACTGTGCATTACGTCATACATAACACCACACATAACTCCCACACATAACTCCCACACATAACTCCCACACATAGCTTCCTCGCATAGCTCCCTCACATAACTCCCTCACACCCCGCATGCATAACTCCCACATATAACTCCTACACATAACTCCCTCACATAATTCCCACACATACCTAACTCCCTCACATAAATCCCTCACATAACTTCCTAACATAACTACCTCACATAACTCCCTCATATAGCTCCTTCAAACAACTCCCACACATAAGTCCCTCACTTAACTTCCTCACATGACTCCCTCACATAACTCCCACACATAAATCACGCAAATATCTCCCACACATATTTCCCTCACATTACTCCGTCACATAATTCCCTCACATAACTCCCTCACATAGCTCCCTCACTTAACTCCAACACATAACTCTCTCACATAACTCCCACATATAGCTCCCTCACATACCCTAACCTAACTCCCTCATATAGCTCCCAAACATAACTTCCTCACATAAATCCCCCACATAACTCTCACACATAACTCCCACACATAACTCCCACATATAACTCCCACACATAACTCCCTCATATAACTCCCACACATAACTCCCTCACATAACTCCCACATATAACTCCCACATATAACTCCCTCACATAACTCCCACATATAACTCCCAAACGTAACTCCCTCACATAACTTCCACACATACCTCCCTCAATTAACTCCCTCACAGAATTCCCCCACATAACTCTTACACATAACTCCCTGACATAACTCCCACACATACCTCACTCACATAACTCCCACACACAACTCCCACACAAACTCCCTCACATCCTCACCACGCATAATTCCCACATATAACTCCTACACACAACTCCCTCGTATATCTCCTTCACATACCTTCCTCACATAATTCCCCCACATAACTCTCACATAAAACTCCCTCACATAACTCCCACATATAACTCCGACACATAACTCACTCACATAACTCCCACATATAACTCCCACACATAACTCCCTCACATAACTCCAACAAATAAGTCCCTCGTATAGCTCCTTCACACAACTTCCTCACATAATTCCCCCACATAACTCCCACACACAACTCCAATACATAACTCCCTCGTATAGCTCCTTCACACAACTTCCTCACATAATTCACCCACATAACTCTCACACAAAACTCCCTCACATAACTCCCACATATAACTCCCCCACATAACTCCCTCACATAACTCCCTCACATAACTCCCACATATAACTCCCTCACATAACTCCCACACATACCTCCCTCACATAACTCCCTCACATAACGCCCAGACACAACTCCCCCACATAACTCCCTCACATAACTCCCTCACATAACTCCCACACATAACCCCTCACACACACATAAATCCTCACACAACTCCTTCACATAACTCCCACATATAACTCCCTCACATAACTCCCACACATACCTCCCTCACATAACTCCCTCACGTAACTCCCACAGACAACTCCCACACAAACTCCCTCACATACCCCCCACTCATAATTCTCACATATAACTCCTACACATAACTCCCTCATATAGCTCCTTTCACATAACTTCCTCACATAATTCCCCACATAACTCTCACATATAACTCCTCACATAACTCCTACATATAACTCCCCAAACATAACTCCTCACATAACCCCACACATACCTCCCTCACATAACTCCCTCACATAATTCCCCCACATAACTGTCACACATAACTCCTTGACATAACTTCCACACATACCTCCCTCACATAACTCCCTCACATAACTCCCTCACTTAACTTTCTCACATAACTCCCTCACATAACTCTGATATAAATCCCTCAAATAACTCCCACACATAATTCCCTTCCATAACTCCCTCACATAACTCCCACACATAACTCCCTCACATAACTCCCTCATATAGCTCCTTCAAATAACTCCCACACATAACACCCTCACTTAAATTCCTCACATAACTCCCTCACATAACTCCCACACATAAATCCCTCAAATATCTCCCACACATATTTCCCTCACATTACTCCGTCACATAATTCCCTCACATAACTCCCTCACATAGCTCCCTCACATAACTCCCTCACATAATTCCCCCACATAACTCCCTCACATATCTCCCACACACAACTCCAACACATAACTCCCTCACACAACTCCCACACAAACTCCCTCACATCCCCCCCACGCATATTTCCCACATATAACTCCCACACATAACTCCCTCGTATAGCTCCTTCACATAACTTCCTCACATAATTCCCCCACATAACTCTCACATATAACTCCCTCACATAACTCCCAAACATAACTCCCTCACATAACTCCCACACATACCTCCCTTACATAACTTCCTCACATAATTCTCCCACATAACTCTCACACATAACTCCCTGACATAACTCCCACACATACCTCCCTCGCATAACTCCCTCACATAACTCCCACACAAACTCCCTCACATCTCCCCCACTCATAATTCCCACATATATTTCCTACACATAACTCCCTCGTATAGTTCCTTCACATAACTTCCTCACATAATTCCCCCACATAACTCTCACATAAAACTCCCTCACATAACTCCCACATATAACGCCGACACATAACTCCGTCACCTAACTCCCACACATAACTCCCTCACATTACTCCCACATATAACTCCCACATATAACTCCCTCACATAACTCCCACATATAACTCCGACACATAACTCACTCACATAACTCCCACACATAACTCCCTCGTATAGCGCCTTCACATAACTTCCTCACATAATTCCCCCACATAAATGCCACACATAACTCCCACACACAACTCCATCACATAACTCCCTCGTAGCTCCTTCACACAACTTCCTCACATAATTCACCCACATAACTCTCACAATATACAACTCCTCACATAACTCCCACATATAACTCCCACACATAACTCCCCACATAACTCCCTCACACAACTCCCACACAAACTCCCTCACATCCCCCCCACGCATATTTCCCACATATAACTCCTACACATAACTCCCTCGTATAGCTCCTTCACATAACTTCCTCACATAATTCCCCCACATAACTCTCACATATAACTCCCTCGCATAACTCCCACATATAACTCCCAAACATAACTCCCTCACATAACTCCCACACATACCTCCCTTACATAATTTCCTCACATAATTCTCCCACATAACTCTCACACATAACTCCTTGACATAACTTCCACACATACCTCCCTCACATAACTCCCTCACATAACTCCCTCACTTAACTTTCTCACATAACTCCCTCACATAACTCTCATATAAATCCCTCAAATAACTCCCACACATAATTCCCTTCCATAACTCCCTCACATAACTCCCACACATAACTCCCTCACATAACTCCCACACATACCTCCCTCGCATAACTCCCTCACATAATTCCCTCACATAAGACTCACACATAACTCCCTGACATAACTCCCACACATACCTCCCTCATATAACTCCCTCACATAACTCCCACATACAACTCACACACAAACTCCCTCACATCCCCCCCACGCATATTTCCCACATATAACTCCTACACATAACTCCCTCGTATAGCTCCTTCACATAACTTCCTCACATAATTCCCCCACATAACTCTCACATATAACTCCCTCACATAACTCCCACATATAACTCCCAAACATAACTCCCTCACATAACTCCCACACATACCTCCCTTACATAACTTCCTCCCATAATTCTCCCACATAACTCTCACACATAACTCCCTGACATAACTCCCACACATACCTCCCCCGCATAACTCCCATACACAACTCCCACACAAACTCCCTCACATCCCCCCCACTCATAATTCCCACATATATTTCCTGCACATAACTCCCTCGTATAGTTCCTTCACATAACTTCCTCACATAATTCCCCCACATAACTCTCACATAAAACTCCCTCACATAACTCCCACATATAACTCCCACATATAACTCCCTCACATAACTCCCACATATAACTCCGACACATAACTCACTCACATAACTCCCACACATAACTCCCTCGTATAGCTCCTTCACATAACTTCCTGACATAATTCCCCCACATAACTGCCACACATAACTCCCACACACAACTCCAACACATAACTCCCTCGTATAGCTCCTTCACACAACTTCCTCACATAATTCACCCACATAACTCTCGCACATAACTCCCTCACATAACTCCCACATATAACTCCCACACATAACTCCCTCACATAACTCCCTCACACAACTCCCACACAAACTCCCTCACATCCCCCCCACGCATATTTCCCACATATAACTCCTACACATAACTCCCTCGTATAGCTCCTTCGCATAACTTCCTCACATAATTCCCCCACATAACTCTCACATATAACTCCCTCACATAACTCCCACATATAACTCCCAAACATAACTCCCTCGCATAACTCCCACACATACCTCCCTTACATAACTTCCTCCCATAATTCTCCCACATAACTCTCACACATAACTCCCTGACATAACTCCCACACATACCTCCCCCGCATAACTCCCATACACAACTCCCACACAAACTCCCTCACATCCCCCCCACTCATAATTCCCACATATATTTCCTACACATAAGTCCCTCGTATAGTTCCTTCACATAACTTCCTCATATAATTCCCCCACATAACTCTCACATAAAACTCCCTCACATAACTCCCACATATAACTCCGACACATAACTCCGTCACCTAACTCCCACACATAACTCCCTCACATAACTCCCACATATAAATTTCACATATAACTCCTCACATAACTCCTACATATAACTCCGACACATAACCCCTCGTATAGCTCCCACATATAACCTCCCACATATAACTCCCTCACATAACTCCCACATATAACTCCCACATAACTCCCCTCACATAACTCCCACACATAACTCCCTCGTATAGCTCCTTCACATAACTTCCACACATAATTCCCCACATAACTGCCACATAACTCCCACACACAACTCCAACACATAACTCCCTCGTATACCCTTCACACAACTTCCTCGCTACATAATTCACCCACATAACTCTCACACATAACTCTCACATAACTCCCACATATAACGCCACACATAACCCTCACATAACTCCCACACATAACTCCCTCACACACACATAACTCCCACACACACATAACTCCCTCTACACAACTCCATCACATAACTCCCACACATAACTCCCTCACATAACCTACATGTAGTTCCCACACACAATTCCCTCACATAACTCCCACACATATCTCCCTCACAGAACTCCCTCGCATACTCCAACACATAACTCCCACACATAACTCCCACACATAACTCCCTCATATAACTCCCTCACATAACTCCAACACTAACTCCCTCACACAACTCCCTCTCATAAATCCCTCACATAACTCCCTCACATAACTCCCGCACTTAAATTCCTCACATAACTCCCACACATAACTCCCTCACATAACTCCCTCACAAATCTCACTCATATAGCTCCTTCACATAACTTCCTCACATAATTCCCCCACATAACTCCCTCACATATCTCCCACACACAACTCCAACACATAACTCCCTCATATAACTCGCTCACAAAATTCCCCCACATAACTCCCTCACATATCTCCCACACACAACTCCAACACATAACTCCCTCACACAACTCCCACACAAACTCCCTCACATCCCCCCCACGCATATTTCCCACATATAACTCCCACACATAACTCCCTCGTATAGCTCCTTCACATAACTTCCTCACATAATTCCCCCACATAACTCTCACATATAACTCCCTCACATAACTCCCAAACATAACTCCTCACATAACTCCTACACATACCTCCTTACATAACTTCCTCACATAATTCTCCCACATAACTCTCACATAACTCCCTGACATAACTCCCACACATACCTCCCTCGCATAACTCCCTCACATAACTCCCACACAACTCCCTCACATCTCCCCACCTCATAATTCCCACATATATTTCTACACATAACTCCCCGTATAGTTCCTTCCACATAACTTCCTCATATAATTCCCCACATAACTCACATAAAACTCTCACATTACTCCCACATATAACTCCCACATATAACTCCTCACATAACTCCCTATAACTCCGACACATAACTCACTCACATAACTCCCACACATAACTCCCTCGTATAGCGCCTTCACATAACTTCCTCCATAATTCCCCCACATAAATGCCACACATAACTCCCACACACAACTCCATCACATAACTCCCTACTCCCTCACATAACTCTTACATGTAGTTCCCACACACAACTCCCTCACATAACCCCACACATATCTCCTCAGAACTCCTCGCATACTCAACACATACTCCCACACAACTCCCACACATAACTCCTCATAACTCAACACATAACTCCCTCACACAACTCCCTCTCATAAATCCCTCACATAACTCCACATAATTCCCTTCCATAACTCCCACTTAAATTCCTCACATACTCCCACCATAACTCCCTCACAAATCTCCTCCTTATAGCTCCTTCACATAACTTCCTCCACATAATTCCCCCACATAACTCCCTCACATATCTCCCACACACAACTCAACATAACTCCCTCATATAACTCCTCACATAATTCCCTCACATAACTCCCTCATATCTCCCCCATAACTCCCTCACATAACTTCCTCATATCGCTCCTTCATAACTTCCTCACATAACCCCACACACTACTCCTATACAACTCCTTCACATAACTCCCACATAACTCGCTCACCTGCTCCCTCACATAACTCTCCCACTCCCACACACTGCTCCCTATCTCCTCCTAGGTCCCCCACAGTGCACATAGGTCCCTGCCCGCTCTCCCTGTTATATTTCCCATTTATAATTACTCGTTACAATTCTATATACTCGTATGACACACACACACCTCCTCTCTCTCTCTCTCTCTCTCTCTCTCTCTCTCTCTCTCTCTCTCTCTCTCTCTCTCTCTCTCTCTCTCTGGGAATAAGTGAGCGCTTCTTCATTAACCACTGTTTGCGCACAATTTCTTTTCTATATCTCACAAGCAATCACAACATTCCACAAAGCAGCTTTCGTTGTGCGTGTAACTGGAACCATTACCCTCAACACCGTAAGTACACAAGGAATGACAGTGGTTGGTATTGTACAACTCATCCGGAAAGTCTGATCACCATTATCGGATAGACTTCCCGTGTCGGACAGCATGTTGACAGGTGTTTAATAGGCTTAGGGACTAATATCAGTGTCAGGTTTCTAGATGACGCGAAAAGCAAAGGACATATAATATAAGAAGAATTAGTTGTAATATAACAATAAAGACAGATTTTTACATTGAAACACCAAATATAGTGAACTAAAAATCCTTACATTCTTGGGAGGTTTGGAGACTGCTAATTTATTACTTTATTAGATTATTACATCTACTATACAATCATGTTAAGAACAGGTTACCTCTGCAAGCTTGGCGTAAGGCGACTGAAGGAGCAGTAACATCCCAGTTCGTTTACTCCTATAGTTGGTCTACTGACATTTCACCTACTTCACATTGGATCTACTCTTGAATTGGCTACTATGCCCATTTGGTTTAGGTTATGTAAGGTTAGGTTAGTAAAATAACTTTCAGAGATTATCAACAGATGGTAGACATTCTGGGAATATTACATTTTCTGAGTAGACAAAGGAATAGACGAAATAGGAGCCCAAGTGTAAACGAAATGGAAATTTGGCAGTAGACCAAATGGGAGTGGACAAGTGAGCACAAACTGAGGACAATGCGCAACTCTGAAATGCAGGCATTATTTTTAACATGCGGGAAAATGGAAACAACGGAGTACCTTAGCTTTCGTCTTTATTCAAGACATCTTCAGAGGCAACTGGATTACATGGACAGAGAGAGGCTTAAATATAGGTGACCTTAAAACATGAGGTCAGGTCATAATGATGACATCACTACTCACACCAACACACACGTAGAAGACTTAAGAGAAGGTGGTGACGTGACTTACCAGGTCAGGTCAGAAAAAGGACCCACAAAATAACTATACATCTAGAACAAAGGTTTTCAAAGCATTTTTTAATGGGCCACTAGACAAATAAGTTTATGTAACATATTATCAGTTTTGAACTGACCATCACTAAGGTTTATTGATTTTAATTTCCCAATCAGAACAGCTTCAACCAAGTCTTTCTGTGACACAAGATGATTTGAATACTTCTAACTTTTTCCCAAGTATTCAAATCATCTTGTGTCACCATAAAACAGATACTCCATTAATGAAATATTGATGGAAGAAGAAGTTTTGGGGACTGAACAGTGAGACATTGTGGGCTTCGGAGGTGGAGCGTCCTAAATGGCCCTAGCGAATGAGCCGCCCGGACCAAACTTGGCATGGATAGCAAGTGTCATGTGGGGATCTCAAAAAAACCCCAACCAACCCGATCCGTCACACCCAACCCGACCCGAACCGTTAAACCACACAGAGGTTGAAAAGGATGTGGAAATGTTGTAAAGTCCTCAACTGAGCTCACTAACATGGTCTACCCAAACATTATCCACCACTACAAGGATCACAAGTGGCTGCGTGAACGCGCAATTCTGGCACCAAGGAATGAAACAGTGGCTGAAATCAACATGACTCTACTCAGACAGCTTCCAGGCAGTGAGACCTCATTCAAATCCGTTGATACAGTAATCGACCAGGACCAAGCAGTCCAGTACCATGCATAATTCCTAAATTCTTTGGAGCCGGCTGGAATGCTTCCTCACCACCTCACTCTCAAGATTGGAACTCCTATAATGCTCTTAAGAAATCTTGAACCAAGAGCGATTCAGCTAGTGTATATATATATATATATATATATATATATATATATATATATATATATATATATATATATATATATATATATATATATATATATATAAAACAAAGAAGTATGTCTGTGTGTTTGTTTGTGTGTGTGTGTGTCCGCACGAGAATCTCGGAAACTACTTTACCGATATGTAGTGATTCTGGATAGTGCTATAAGCAGTGATGATGGATGGTGTTGTATGTAGTGATGATGGATGATTTTATATGTAGTGATGATGGATGGTGTTATATGTAGTGATGATGGATGGTGTTATATGTAGTGATAATTAGACAATAAAATAATAACAGTTTAATGCTAAAATAGTATATACTTTGCTGTACCGTTGTAGAGGAACTTACATACACCGTTAATGAACTATTGATGGAAGAAGAAGTTTTGGGGACTGAACAGTAGTTGCAAACGGGGAATTGCTCAGAGACAGACTACTCAGTTGAACTTTTGGTGAATTTTCGTGAAGAAAATGAGTCTCACCGGTGCCTGATCAAGCAAATGCTTATGAACAGATCTTGCAAGCGATACAAGCGCAGCACGGAGGTATAATCTTTCTCGATGCACCTGACGGGACAGGAAAAACATTCCAGATCAACCTTCTGTTGGCCAAAGTACGTCATCAGGGGGAAATTGCGCTTGCTGTGGCATCCTCAGGCATTGCTGCAACATACTAGAAGGAGGACGTACTGCACACTCAACTTTTAAACTGCCTCTCAATCTCGCTCACAATGAGAACCCAGTGTGCAACATCAAAAAAGGATCGACAAAGGCAAAACTCTTAGAAAAATGCAGCCTCAAAGTCTGGGATGAATGCACTATGTCTCACAAGTTAGCGTTTGAAGCATTGGACAGGACCTTGCAAGACATACGATAAAATGACCATCTCATGGGTGGCATTACAATGGTCATTGCTGGAGACTTTCGCCAGACCCTACAAGTCATTCCTCGAAGCACTCCAGCTGATGAACTGAATGCGTGCGTCAAGGTATCATACCTTTGGAGAAGTGTTCAGACACTCACCCTATCCACAAACATGAGAGTACATCTACAAGGAGATCAGGATGCTGGACGGTTTGCAAACCTTCTACTACAGATTGGGAATGGAACTTTCCCTGTTGATTCAGAAGGACAAACAATCATTCGTCAAGGATGTGGAAATGTTATAAAGTCCTCAGCTGAGCTCACTAATATGGTCTACCCAAACATTATCCACCACTACAAGGATCACAAGTGGCTGCGTGAACGTGCAATTCTGGTACCAATGAATGAAACAGTGGCTGAAATCAACATAACTCTACTCAGACAGCTTCCAGGCAGTGAGACCTCATTCAAATCTGTTGATACAGTAATCGACCAGGACCAAGCAGTCCAGTACCCTGCAGAATTCCTTAATTCTTTGGAGCCCGCTGGAATGCTTCCTCATCACCTCACTTTCAAGATTGGAACTCCTATAACGCTCTTAAGAAATCTTGAACCACCAATCCTCTGCAATGGCACAAGACTGGTGGTGAAGAACATGATGCCACATGTACTGGAAGCTACAATACTGACAGGAAAACCTAAAAGAGAGAACGTTTGTATGCCAAGGATACCTTCCATCACCACTGACCTGCCATTTGAGTTCAAGCGACTTCAGTTCCCGGCTAAAGTGAGCTTTGTCATGACCATCTACAAAAGCCAGGGACAGTCCCTAAAGATGGTTGGCCTAATCCTGGTGCTTCTTTGCTTCTCTCATGGACAGTTCTATGTTGGATGCTCCAGACTGGGAACTGGCAAAGATCTGTACATACTTGCTTCTAATGGCAAAACCAGAAATGTGGTCAACCTTAATGTACTACAGTGAGACAAAGTGGAGCCTCCCGGAGGGTGGCGTCCTGCCGTGGCCTAGCGATAGAGCCACCCGGAGGGCGGCAATTCCGCAAGTATATATATATAAAACATAGAAGTATGTCTGTGTGTGTGTTTGTGTGTGTGTGTGTGTGTCCGCACGAGAATCTCGTAAACTACCTTACCGATCTGGAGTGATGATAGATGGTTGTATATGCAGTGATGATGGATGGTGTTATATGTAGTGATGATGGATGGTGTTATATGTAGTGATGATGAATGATTTTATATGTAGTGATGATGGATGGTGTTATATGTAGTGATAATGGATGTTGTTGTATGTAGTGATAATGAATGTTGTTATATGTAGTGATGATGGGTGGTGTTATCTGTAGTGATGATGGATGGTGTTATATGTAGTGATAATGGATGATGTTATATGTAGTGAAGATGGATGTTGTTACATGTAGTGATGATGGGTGGTGCTAGATATAATGATGATGGATGGTGTTATCTGTAGTGATGATGGATGGTGTTATATGTAGTGATGATTAGACAATAAAATAATAACATTTTAATGCTAAAAAAATATACTTTGCTGTACCGTTGTAGTGGAACCTACATACACCGTTAATGAAATATTGATGGAAGAAGAAGTTTTGGGCAGTGAACAGTGAGACAACGTGGAGCTTCCAGGAGGGTAGCGTCCTACCGTAGCCTAGCGAATGAGCCGCCCGGACCAAACTTGGCATGGATAGCAAGTGTTTCCTTGCTTCTCTCATGGACAGCTCTATGTTGGATGCTCCAGAGTGGGAACTGGCAAAAATCTGTACATACTTGCTGCTAATGGCAAAACCAAAAATGTGGTCTACCCTAATGCACTACAGTGAGACAATGTGGAGCCTCCCGTAAGGGTGGTGTCCTACCGTGTGTGTCCGCATGAGAATCTCGAAAACTATTTTACCGATCTGTAGTGAAGATGGATAGTGTTATATGTAGTAATGATGGATGGTGTTATATGTTTGGATGATGGATGATGTTATATATAGTGATGATGGATATTGTTATATGTAGTGATGATGGGTGGTGCTATATGTAGTGATGATGGATGGTGTTATATGTAGTGATGATGGATGGTGTTATATGTAATGATGATTAGACAATAAAATAATAACAGTTAATGCTAAAAAATATACTTTACTGTACCGTTGTAGTGGAACTTACATACACCGTTAATGAACTATTGATGGAAGAAGAAGTTTTGCGGACTGAACAGTGAGACAATGTGGAGCCTCCCGGAGGGTGGAGGGTGGCGTCCTACAGTTGCCTAGCATACTGTATGAACCGCCCGGAGGGCGGCGATTCTGCTGAATGTATATATATATATATATATATATATATATATATATATATATATATATATATATATATATATATATATATATATATATATATATATATGATATTAAAATCACACGGGAAAATGGAAACAAGATTTATCTTATCGTTTTTCATTGTGGATTTACATGATATATATATATATATATATATATATATATATATATATATATATATATATTTTTTTTTTTTGTGGGGATTGGCCCACCCGGGCACAGGTCACTGACCCACATCAGGGCCTGGGGGGCGAAAATATAATAATAATAATAATAATAATAATAATAATAATAATAATAATAATAATAATAATAATAATAATAATAATAATAATAATAATAAATACAAATTAATAAAATTTATAATAAATGAAATAATAGTTATAATAGATTAACCATAAAAAAAAATTAAGAGTGAGAAACGACATACATTATGTATGTTGTGTTGTCAACAGTAAAAAAAAAATTGAAGTCCTGCAATTGTGTGTAAATGAGGCAGACAGTCAGATCAGCAACTTGGGACATGGTCACAATTTTTGTGGTACCATATGGCAGCAGGGTCTACCAATAGACAACCTATTATACGATATAGTATTTCGTTCCGTTGCTCAAACTGTGAGTGGTAAAGGTAGTTTTGACAAATTAACCTCGTCTCCCAATTCTAAGGCATAGCTTGACTTGGACCACAGTGGCTCTTGTAATTGTTCCGACCTTAACTGTGATAGGGTGAGCGTGGGTAGTGGCGTGACAGGAGCTATATGTCTGGATACCGAATCACCTACCACATTCGCATGACTCGGCAAATACTTAAAGTCGGGTGCGAACTCCTATAAGGTAAAATACCAGCGCGTAAGACGCCCTTATAGGTTCTTCTTATGAAATAATTCTGTCACGGATTCATGATCTGTGTGGACTGTGATCGGATATCCAAAAATGAGATCCCGAAAATGATTGAGAGCCCACACTACAGCTAATGCTTCCAAGTGAGTAGCTGAATATCGTGTTTCTGCATCATTGGGGGTGCGACTGGCGTATGCTATTACGAGCCATTTTCCTCGATGATTAGTTTCCATGAACACAGCCCCTCGCCCTAGGCCGGAGGCATCGGTGCACATGGTAAATGGTTTGGTATAGTCCGGAAAGGCTAACTCCAGGGCATTTGTTGAGGCGTTCTTAAGGGCATTAAAACTGTCCTCCTGTTCTTTGTTCCACTTATACTCTACGTCCTTTTTGAGGAGTTTAGTGAGTGGTGAGGCTAACTTGGCATAAACCTTTAATGAAAGAACGGTAGTATTCTGATAATCCCACGAAACTACGAAGTTGATCTGCATTCTTGGGACAAGGAAACTGCTTCACCGAATTACCTTCCAATCTACAGTGTGTATGCCGATGTCATCCACTACGTGTCCTTGTAACTGGATTATGAATTTAAGAAACTCACATTTGGAAAGTTTCACTTTCAATCCAGCTATTTGTAGCTTTGTGAAGACTTCACTTAGTTTCTTTAAATGGCTTTGTAAATTTTTTTTTATTATCATAAGATCATCGAGATAGGCATTTAATGTGTTACCAATCATTCTGGCAAACAAGCTATTTATCATTCTTTGGAATATTAGCAGCGCATTCCTCAAGCCAAATGCCATTCGTAAGAATTCGAAATGTTCCATTGGTGCAATGAACACAGTTACCTAGCGGGATTCCTTATGTAAGGGAAATTGCCAGTGCCCGCTAAGGAAATCTAGGTTACTGAAGATGGCGTTGTATTTTCCTAGAGACTGTAATAAGTCAGTTAGGACAGGCATTGGGAACCTGTCTGGTACAGTTGCTTTGTTTAATCGTCAAAAATCTATGACTGGTCTCCCTCCTTCATCTTTCTAGGGAACTAGGAATAAAGGCGAGTTCCATGATGATGAAGAAGGTTGGATTACCTTTTGGTCCACCATTTCTTGTACTATTTGTTCGATTACCTTTGGATGTGTGACAGCTTATATACAGGTATGTAGATCGGGTGAGTGTCCGGCTGAGTGGAATGTGATTGGTTTTTAACGTTGTTTTCCCTAGGGGCTCTCCAGGTAACGCTATGATTTCCTTGAGCTCGGATAGAAATTCTAAAAGATAACTTTTTTAATGAGGATGATCGACAGTTTTCACGTGTCAAGCTATTAAATTTACTTTATCTTGGATACTTTATTTCTCGGTCGGTTCCCCTTGTGTTACACTACCTATTGGCAATTCTACGGGTTCCACAATGAGTGCTTTGTTGTTAAAAAGGAAATCACGCAAACATCATCCCTTTTTCAAAGTTATAGGTCCCCCAGTTCTATTGAGAACAAGAACATCTGTAAGACTACCTGATCTGACTGTGCTTAAGGTAGACTCAAGTGACAAGCCTTTCACTCATGCACTTTCACTCAGACACATAATATCTGTTCCTTCACCCACATTTGGCAATCGTACTGTGATTCTAGTTAGTTCCTGGCTATGTAACTGTTGTACACCAGTTGATACAGCAGGCGTTAAAATCCAGTTCTTGCCGCTTCCATCCCAAATATCCTTTGAGCTACTAGGTGGAGTTTCAAGGAGTGACTCCTAAACTAATAGCGTCTGTCCGATAGACTTCCACGCGCCTGTTGAGGCAGTTATTACACCAACCCCCAAGGTAAACAATAGATGTGAAGTTTGTATTACATAATAAGTTTTACAGTTATGCGTTATGGTGCGATTCCTTGGCTGAATGCTAATGCTGTTCTGCTTTAGTGTGGAAAGACCGATTAACCCATCCACTAGCAAAGAGAATGCCTTTACTATGTAGAATTCCGTCAGAAAAGCTTTATTGGACCTAGAAAAACGGATAGACAGTGCTGTCATCCCCGCTATGTCTAATTAGATTCTTAACACACAAAAGAACTTAAGAACATAGGAATGGAGGAAACTGCAGCGGGCCTATTGGCCCATACTGGGCAGTCCCGTTTACACCCAACCCCTATTGCTCAAATAATCATCCAACCTATGTTTGAAGCTATTCAGCGTATTCGAGTTAATGATGATATTTGGTAACTTATTCCATTCATCCACTACTCTGTTTCCGAACCAGTGTTTACCTATTTCACGCCTAAATCAAAATTTTTCTAATTTAAATCCATTGTTACGAGTTCGCTCCTGGTTGGATAGTTTGAGTACCTTTGTAATGTCCCCTTTGTTTAGCCCTGACTTCCACTTATACACTTCCATCAGGTCGTCACTCGCTCTACGTCTCTCGAGGGAGTGCAAATTAACATGCTTTAACCTGTCTCTATACTCAAGGTTCCTAATGCCCGGGATTAGTCTTGTCATTCTCCTCTGAATTCTTTCCAATGATTCTATATCCATTCTGTAATACGGTGACCAGAACTGAACTGCGTAATCCAGGTGTGGTCTCACAGGAGCAAGATACAGTTTTAGGATGACCTCGCTAGTCTTGTAACTAACACTCCTTTGTATGAACCCAAGTACTTTATTAGCCTTGTTACGAGCAAAAACACATTGTTTACTTGGCTTAAGGTTCCTTCTTATCATTACTCCTAAATCTCTCTCGCAGTCGGATTTCTCTATGGCATCGTTGTTCATCTGGTATCTGGTTTCCCTGTTTACATCTCCTATACTAAGTACTTTACATTTGTCCACGTTGAATTTCATCTGCCATTTTTCAGACCATTCGAAAAATTTGTTTAGATCTTCCTGTAGTTTTGCTGAGTCCTCGTCAGATTTAATAACACGTCCTATTTTAGTGTCATCAGCAAATTTACTTATGTTGCAGTCTATGCCGATATCTATGTCGTTTATGTATATAATAAATAATAATGGTCCAAGTACTGAGCCTTGGGGAGCTCCACTTGTGACGTTGCTCCAATGGGACTTAGTGCCGTTAATGCTCACTCGCTGTTTCCTGTCCTGTAACCACGCCCTAATCCATTTAAGGATGTCACCTTTGATGCCATGAGCTTCTACCTTTCTAATTTGTCTTTCGTGGGGGACTCTGTCGAAGGCTTTGCTAAAGTCGAGATATACCACATCATAATTGTGCCCCTCGTCCACCGATTCGAAAACTGATGAAAAGAATGTTAATAGATTAGTTAGGCAAGAACGTCCGCTTGTGAAGCGATGCTGGGAATCATTGATCAATAGGTGCTTCTCTAGGTGATTTCGAATAAAGTTTGAAATCATTGCTTCCAGTAATTTGCCTACTATTGATGTTAGACTGATTGGGCGGTAGTTAGAGGATAGTGATCTATCCCCCTTCTTGAAAATCGGTATTACATTCGCTATCCTCCAGGATTCTGGTACTACACCTATTTTTAATGACATGTTAAACAACTTTGCTAAGGGCATACTAAGCTCTTCCTTACATTCCTTTAATACTCTGGCAAATATCTCATCGGGACCAGGTGACTTATTAGGCTTTAGTTTGTCAATTTGCTTACTAACATCCGTTAGTCACTACTATCTCACTTAATTTGTTTATTCATATTTCTACAGACAGAGTCGGTGCCTCCGGGTATCATGTTTAAATTTTCGTGTTGGCTGTTGAAAAATATTTATTCAAATTATTGCTCATTTTCTCCGTCGTTTTCAGTGAAACTCGCGAAATCTGACATTATTGGTCAATCTTTCTCTTGTTTAGTTTGATACATTTGGTAGAATCCTTTGGGGTTTGTCTTCGCCTCCTTGCTTTATCCTTACCTCATTATTTCCTCTTTAACTTTCCTTATCTCGGTTTAACCCTACTTAGCCAATACCCTATAATAATAGTCCACGGTGGTTTCTTCCACGATTTATCCTTCTACCTATAGCCTTCCTTTGGCCAATGATGTTCTTTAAATAATTATTTATCCATTTAGGGTCATTGTTGTCTGATCTGAGTTTTTTGGATGGTATGTTCTGCCTTTGTGCATTAAGTAACTCACTATTTAAATTGTCGTGGAACTCGGCAATCTCAGATCTCGTTATCAGGTCGGTGTCATCTGTCAGGTTCACAGCAAAGCGCGACACCTCCTCTCTCAGCTGCCTCTTTAAACTGTCAAAGTTTGCCCTTCTGAAATCTGGTACTTTAGTGGAATTTTTCTTACGTCTGCCCTGAAAATCTAACTGGAATCGAATTTCTTTGTGATAGCTGTTTGCAAGTTCGTTCCCTACCTCGACATTGCTAATTAGGTTTTCTCTGTTCGACAGAACTAAGTCCAGTATATTATTACCCCGTGTGGGTTCGGTTATATGTTGACTTAGGAAACAGTCCTGGATCGTCTCGAGAAATCCTGTGATTCTGAGTTACCCGTAAGGTCAGTCCAATCTATTTGGCAAAGGTTAAAGTCGCCTACTATATAGACTTTGTTGTGTATGGAAGCCCTGCGCATTTCATCCCAGATAAGTCGCTCATTGACGCTATCAAGATTGGGGGGTCTATATATTACTCCTGTGATTAATTTTTCCCGACCGTCGCTTAATTCTATCCAAATTGTTTCTGTATTCCTCTCAGTTTTTATTTCCTTATTTATGTCACACTTCAGATTATCCCTAACATAGATTGCTACTCCCCCTCCTTTCCTGGTCTGCCTATCGGTATGGAACAGTTTGTAACCCGCAATTTGGCATTCGTCTGTTTGGTCTTTCATACAAAGAGCCTATTATCATCCATTTTGCTACTCCCCTGACCGCGTTTAGTTTTAAACTCCCTGTCTAATTTGGTTTTGTCATCATTCCTAACACTATTTCCCTGGAGTCTTTTACTTTGTTTACCCGCTCCCACTGCAGTCTCCTCCACCCCCGTGCCCATATGTTCCCTTAGCAGTTTAAAGTCTTCGATATCTTTTGAACTGCCCCTACTGTTTGTATAATATACATTTAAACCTACTCTTCCCTGGTCCTGTTTTACCCCTTGTCCTGAGCAACTAATTTTTCTTCCCAGGACCTGCTTGTTTTTTGACTCCCACTTTCCCCGACCCCTCTCTACTTGCGAAACCCCCCCTTCAGAGTGACAATTTCACGCTCCAGGGATGCAGACAACGTCTTTACCCCCTCACGAGACAAGTGTACTCCGTCGCGAAAGTACAGGTAGTCGTTGCCATAGAATCGTTGCCAGCTATCAATGAATGCCCAACCATTGTTTGCACAATGTTTTTCCAGTCGGCAATTTATAGCAATTGCCCTGGACAGCCATTCACGACCAACCCCTCTTCTAGGCAAGACACCACATACTATCGGGATCCCTCCCCTATCTCTAATCTTCCCCAGCGCCTCCCTATACCTCTTGAAAAGTTCCTCACTCCTAACCTTACCTATGTCGTTTCCTCCCACACTAAGACACACTACTGGATTGGTACCCTCCCCTGACAAAACCCTGTCTAACCTCTCGGCTACATGCCCTATCCCAGCCCCAGGAAAACACACCCTAGTCCTACGTTTCCTATCTCTCGCACAAAATGCCCTATCCATAAACCTCATCTGGCTGTCACCAACTACCACGACCTTACCTGTGGGCAGGGTTTGTACAACTGCCCTTTCCTCTCCTTGATCCATACCGCCCTGCTTAATGCTGGGAAGGAGGTACCATCGATTACTGTGTGCAGCCAGCCATAGGTGCTGATGCAGGGAAGGAGCTACCATCGACCACTGTGTGTAGAGAAGAAATATATGGGAACGGCGATGTGCGGGAAGCATTAAGCGGGTGAGTGTGGATAATGGAGGCGTGGGTCAGAGTAGCCTGGTGAGGAACGACTAGAGACACCTGGACCGTGACGGTGTGGGGGTGAGTGGGCGTGAGGGTGACAAGAAGGGAGGTGTTTTAGAGAGATGGGTGTGGTGAAGGGAATGTGTGGAAGGGGGTATGGAGTATGGTGGGAGGACTGGGAGTTGGTGGATATTTTGGTGGAAACACACACACACACACACACACACACACACACACACACACACACACACACGTGTCAAATGTTTAGTTACATTACGTGAATTATGAGCCATGGGTGACGGCTGTACTAACCATTTTAGTACACAACTAACCTGCTAAACTATATACAGACACAGACATGACAGAACACCGTGATGTACGGAATATCCCAGCAGTTGTACATCGCTTGCAGGATGCTGTGCGGTGGAGGGACCTACATTACTATACACTGTGATGAAGAGTCGGTCACTGGCTGTGCTAAACTGCCCTTGAGGAACACATCCCTCACATGCGTCAAACATCCGTCAGCCAGGTAAGAGAAGGTGTATACTGAGCTGAACCCACACAGTAACATAATTCATATATATAAGGCGGACTTCTGTTCAGATAAATACTGTAACTAGAATCTTTAGATGATATTTCACAAACTGACCTTAATGATCCCTGCCATTCTACGGTGACCTGGCTTAACATGTGTGATGCCCTGACTTAACACGTGGAGTGACATGACTTAGCACATATGGTGCCCTGACTTAACATGTGTGGTGACCTGACTTAACACGTTGGGTGACATGACTTTGCACCTGTAGTGACCTGACTTAACATGTGGGGTGACCTGACTAAACAAGTTGGGTGACATGACACAACACGAGTGGTGACATGAGTTATCAGGTATTGTGTCCTGACTTAACATGTGTGGTGACCTTACTTAATGCGTGGGGTGACCTGGCTTAACATGTTGGGTAACATGATTTAACACATGTGGTGACCTGACTTAGCACGTGGGGTGACCTGACTTAACACGTTGGGTGACATGAATTAACACGAGTGATGACATGAGCTATCAAGTATTGTGACCTGACTTAACACGTATGGTGACCTTACTTAACGAGTGGGGTGACCTGACTTAACACATTGGGTGACTTTACTTAACACGTGTGGTGACCTTATGACGTGGGGTGCCCTTGTGATAGCCGTTTTAGAATCACATTAATTGTTTTAATTAAGTTCTGGAATTCTTTAAGTGGCTGGGTTTGATGTAAATACTTATAGCTGTTTTCTTGTTTATTATAGAAGCAGCTATTGTTATGCATGGCGTAATGTACAGTGGTGCGTTGCGTTGTGCTTAGTGAAATATTTTTTCAAGCATGTACCCCTCAGCGTATGTAAATAAAATATTTTGTATAATTATGTGTGAGCAGGGTTGGTACTTGATACATATTTTTTTTGTATGTGTATACTGTAGGTATTTTTGCAGCTTAATGTGGGAGTTGTTTAATATTAGTGTTAGGCTTGTAGTCCCCTGGGGTATGGGACTTTATCAGTCATTGGCTGGCCTTGGAGGTGGAAGGACGTTTATGTTTGTCATTGGTGGGTACCTTTTCAAATTGGGTTTAGTTGAGTATTAAATACTCAGTGCTGATCTCTTATTATTAATGGTGATATTACAAAGTAGTTTATTTACTGTGCATATATTAGTAGTTTACTCAGGATTATATATATTCTTTATTCTCTTGATTTAATTTATCCTTTCATTATGTAACCTGCACACTTATTATGCTAAACTTTTCTTATTAAATTGTATGGGGGATCGGTGGTAGAAGCGGTATCGTTCTTGCCTCGCAAGCGAGATGTCCCGGGTTCGATTCCCGGGCCGGTGGAAGTTGTTTGGACTTACTTCCTAGCCCCCATTAGTCCCTGTTCACCTAGCAGTAAAGTAGGTACCTGGTGTAAGTCAAAAGTTGCGAATTCGTATTCAGGGACAAGTTGTTGGAGTTTCCAATAACTTGAGGACATAAACCACTGACTCTTCAGGCTTCTACGCCCTTGATTCTTCAGGCTTCTACGCCCTAAACTCATGAGACAAAGGCAAGCATGAACTTAGCATGCTTCCCTGTTGGGCACTGTAAACGCTTCTGCGCTTCACCTTACACACTGTTGTGATAAAGAGGGCTGTGATTAACCATGATGCACAATTTCGTCCTTATTTGCGTTTGTAACTTTCGCATTTAACATCGTTTGTCGAGTATTGAAGTAATATTAATTTTATGTGATAAATATTAAGGGCGGAGTTGTCAATTTGTTTTTTTTGTTGTGCCATTGTGCTCTCATTATTATATTCATCTTTAACGTAATTCAAGTTGCTAAATTATGGCATAACAAAATGGGGGCCTGTGTCCGGGAGACTTTGGGTAAAAATAAGTCAAAATCAGTTAAAATCATCAGGAGTGAAGTTTAAGAATTATTTTTGGTAAATTTTCTCCTCTAGTTACCATATTTGTTTAATATGAAACCTTTTCATTTAGCAAAGTTCATTGCTGAACCTTCAGTGTTAAGTTTGGAGTGTAGTACCATTCGTAGAGATGATTGGGTTTCGTTGGCTAATCATTATAAATTAGAGATTAAGTCAAACTGGAAAAAGGCAACTGTCAAAAATGCTGTAATTAGATGTTTGCTGGAAAAGTCAATTTTGGATGAGTCTGCGTTCCAGCTGTGTGAGATGGAGGAAGATCCGTCAGTGAAGTTAAGGTGGAAGGAACAAGAAATGGAGGACAGGGAATGAGAAAGGGCATTCCAGTTAAAGGTGTTGGATGATAAGAGCTACTCTGGAGTCGTGTGACGTCAAATGTGATGTAGTGAAAGTGATGAAGTTTTTTGCCAAAATTTGACGAATATGATCCGGAAGAGATTTTCATCCAATTTGAGCAGATTGCTACAACACTTTCCTGGCCTCAGCAGTATTGGCCATTGCTGATCCAGTTTCTCCTTGTGGGCAAAGGCCGTTCCACTTACTTGTCCCTAACCAGCTCTCAGCAAAATGAGTATTCTGTGGTCAAGGAAGCCATTTCGAAATCTTACTAGTTGATAGCAGAGTCATACAGAGATCAGTTTAGAAATACATTCAAATTGCCCGATCAGTTATATATCGAATATGGTCACATTGTCAATAAGTTACGCAACAGATGGCTATCGGCTAGTGGAGTTAAAACCTATGATGAACTTTGTGAATTGATTGCACCAGAGCAGTATTTGAGAGGTGTCCCCACAGACGTCCGTATATATAGTCAGCCACAGGAATAAGTATACAAACTGTAGCTGTAAGGTCCGAAAATAGTCAGGTAACGTTGAAAATGCGCATGATGAAATTCAGCTCCCTTCACCTGTTATCTCTAACTATTTTCTGTTTCGCCTTCTTTATTCTTGTATATACTCTTCTTCCTTCCTTTACTAATCCAAACATCAGTAAAAAAAAAGTAGGATAAGAGAAACGGTGGGGGAGGAGGCGGGAGCTATATGATAACTGCAGTCCCATTCGGCAACAAGTTTACTACCATTGGATACAATATATTACTTGTAAAATAAACTCAAGATACTAATAAAACATTCACAACAAATGTATTTATAACATATATGTAGGAATAAAACATAAATTACAGGTCATTTTGTCTGTTCTGTTCAGGATAGTGTTACCAGATATTTTGTCTCAAACACGAACCGTAGGTGTATACTTATTCTTGTGGCCAACTGTACTATGGTGCACAAAAGTCGTGTCCACTACCCCGCCAGTGAGGTTTCGAATAGCCTTGAGTCTGAAGTTTCGAAAAAGCTGGGGGAAATGCTCTGGTCGGCCAACAAATGTCGCCCACTGTCATGTGTGTGGGGGGTAATAGAGGAGGTGGGGGCTGTATGAGAGGCAGGTTTATTTATACCACCATAATTTCAAGCTGCCTTTTTAACTACGTTTTGTCTTACAGTTGTTTCTTTATGGTTACGAATTCATGGAACAGGTGCAGTGTCCTGGGTGCTTATTGCCGCTCAGGTCACAATGATACTTTGAAGAATGGAATATATTAAGAATAAAAGTGAAATATGCAAGGATCAGGGTGAAGGGCCTTGGTCAGCTAGTTTTACTCAGCGACCACGTCACAATTTTGTTGTTCTTCCGACAAAGAGATTATGGTAATATTTATTTATATTCCACCCATCCTTTGCTTAATAAATATTTGTGATAATATCCACCTCCTAATAGTCTTGGTGCTCCTCTCCACTTCGAGAGCAATGTTCGGCACATTTGCCCCGGCTCTCCACATCCCGATGATTTGTCCTCGCTCAGTAATCACTGCCGACGAATTTGCTCGTCCTGCAAGCATATCTGAAATGGCAGAGTAATATTATGTTGTGGTAACTGATGCAGGCTTTTATATACTAGAGTAAATTAATGGTATTAGTAACACCTAGGTTAAGTATTATTACTCTGACATAACGTTTTGGTAAATCTTTTTGGATCAACTGCCCAAAAAAACTTCCTATTTCATGTATTCATAGTGAACTGCAAGTGGATCCTCCCCCCCACCCCCAAACCTCCACCACCACCCCTGCGACTGTAGAGTGAACATTCGCCGATAATTATCATCATCATCATCAAGATTTAGTTTAACCAGACCACTGACACCCATTTGAGTCTTTCCTAGGGCTGGCCAGAGGGATTAGTAAACATATATTTGTGTTTCTATAATTTAGTGTTATATTGTTTGGAGGAGATTACAGTATTTCAAAAAGTTCAAAACTGAACTTAGTGAAAATTTTGGGGTCTCCGCTAAAATATCTTACATTGTAGGGTTAGTGAAGCACATTGTTCGATACCGATTATAAATAGGGCATTCAATGAGAATATGTTGAACTGTTATTTGTGTTCGGCAGTTGGAGCATATAGGTGGGGCTCCATTAGGGGAAGACATGAGTTGGCCATGCGTCAATCGCGTATGCCCAATTCTTAGACGATTCAGAATAGTTTCGTGATGTCGAGAGGATTGTTTTGATGATGACCAAGGATAAACTGATAATTTGATCATTTTTAGCTTATGACTTGTTGGTTCATTTTCCCAGGACTTTTGCCAATCGTCAAATATTAATTGTTTATAGGTAGTTAGCCTCGCCGATAATCAAAATATATGGTTTTCCACTGCTTTACATATTTCTTTGACAATTTTCAGCTATGACATACTTATCTCCTATAAATAATTCATTTAAAATTAATTTTTTTACAAAGAATATTCACTGGTTCTGGAATGTATCTAAACTTACGCCAGTGATGGTCAAGTCTGGTCTTAAATAAGTTCATACTCGGTGCTATCACAACACTACCGGTAACTCTAAATACAAGGGGGAGGAGCCATGTCGTCGGTTCTGTGAGTGTTCATTACAGTAGTCCAATTCGTCCCATGGGTAGAATAGGGGGAGGGGGTTGGGGAATGCAGGGGAAGGTAATGTGATGGGAATGTTCGAGGTGATGTGTGTTTTGTGTTTAGGTGTGGTAACCCACGATGCTCAAATTATGAGGTTTAATAGTTGGGTGGGTAGAGGCAGGGGGGGAGGCTAGGCGCGGAGTTGGAACTCGTGAACGTATGATGTTGTTTAATGCAAGTTATGGAACATTACAGTATCTTCAAACGGGTTTTCACGCTATTAATAGGCCTTATGTAATCCACCAATAAGGATTACAACAGCACACAGTATGGCTGCAATTGGTAAGAAAAATAAAATATAACATGGCAAAAATTTTGCCCTGCGTAATTTTTACAACCCACCTCACGCCTAAAGTAAACCGAAAAATGCTTATGTGTATAGAAGATTTTCAACTCAATATCACATATTCTTTCACCTCTACAAATATCTGCTGTCACTCATGGGACACCCTGCAATAGTATAAGGACGACATGGGCTATGTGACAAATTAATGTGACTTACCTGTTGGTGACGACGATGGTAGGAATGAGACCTCGGCATGTTTCAGTGTTCGATATCACCTCCTTCCCCTGGTGTGGGTGGCGCCAACCTTGGTAACAACTTGTGTATTCTCCGTGACTACCATTACTGGTAGTCACGGAGAATTAATTACTGGTGTGCCCATCAGTCTCACCGTCGTAGCCATGAACGGCAGAGATATGGTCGTTGTAGTGCTTTTATTTACCCGTTACACATGTCTCACCATGCTTAATAATATTAACTATCTTCATGACATTCTTATTGTTATCAGTGATTGCGGAATTCACGATGTTATGCTCCACCTACACACAGCCTGTTACTAGACTAACCCCCACCTCCTCTATCCCCCCCCCCCACCACACACACTACAGTGGGCGACATCTGTTGGCCGACCATAGCATTTCCCCCAGCTGCTTCGAAACTTCAGACTCAAGGCTATTCGAAACCTCACTGGCTGGGTAGTGGACACGACTTTTGTGCACGATATGTGAAATTTCAGTCTTATTCATAAACATAAAGTTAATGAGGTCCCAGGCCCAGCCGTGATTCCAGCTCAAAGTGGTAAGCTCCCGTTTGGTAACAGAGGTAATAAACCCTCTTTTGAGAATGTTGGCAAAGGTTCTGATGGTCATGGTGGTAATGGATCTAGCGGGGTTATGACTTCTGTGTGTTTTTATTGTAAAAATCCTGGTTGCTATATTGCCCAATGTCTTAAGCGCAAAGCTAAGGAGTCCCATGACACGCCTGTTGCTAATTTTGCATCTGTCTCAACAGATGGTGTTGGTGGAGATGATTTTGCTGCAGTTTCTGACCCAGTTTGTGTGGATCCTAAGGATTTGTTCCAACCCTTTCAGTTAATTGGTTTTGTGTCCGTGTCCGACGGTAGTCTTGCTGTCCCTGTGAGTATTTTGAGGAATACTGGTGCTTCACTCAGTATTCTGTTGAAAAGTGCTCTTCCATCTGTGGAAGAGGCTTATACTGGTGAGCATCTTGTGTTGCGCCTTTAGTGGAACCACTTGCGTTCCTTTGTGTAAAGTGTATCTTTTGACAGGCCTTTTGTCTCAGTCAGTTACAGTAGGGGTTCAGGAGGTTTTACCAGTGGAGGGAGTAACGTTCCTCTTGGGAAATGATATAGCTGGTAGCCTTGTTGTTCCGGATCCGGTTGTGCTCTCTACACCTTTGAGTAATGACCCTGCTGTAGACCTTGTGAGTAAGTGTGTTGGGTATTTCCCTTCTTATACTGTAACTCGTAGTCAAGCTAAAATGGTGATGTATGGGACAGATGCGAGTGATCAGTGTGATGTTTTGCTTGTTTATGACTTGAATGGACTGTTTGATATTAAGCCAGAGCTGTTAGATGCAGGTTTAGTAGATCAAACTGTTAGTGGTGTGTCAAGTGATGTAAAGACAGATTCTAAGGATCGTGTGAATGTTGATTTCAGGAGCCTTCCTGTCACAAGACAGATGTTGATTTCTGTTCAAGAGTCTGACCAGTCGTTGGTTCTATTATTTGCTAAGGCCGTATCAGAACCAGTGAGTCATAATGAATCTATGTGAATCTAATGTCCTTATGAGGAAATTCCGGCTGACTTATGTGCCTACCAACGAATCGTGGTCAGAATTACACCAAATTGTTGTACCCGAGTGCTATAAGATTAAAGTGTTGAGACTAGCCCTTGATAGCATTGGAGGACATCTGGGGGTAAAGAAGACCGCGGATAAAGTTTTGAGGTATTTCTATTGGGTTGGTGTTTTCTCAGATGTAGCTGATTTTGGCCGTACATGTCATGTACTGTATGCCAGTTAGCTGGTAAGCCCAAGCAAGTGTTGTCACCTGCACCTTTAAATCCTATACCTGTTGTTGATGAACCATGTGCAAAAGTAATCATTGATTATGTGGGCCCTCTTCCTAACACAAAATTTGGTAATGAATATCTGTTAACTGTAATGTGTGCTTCCACTAGATATCTGGAAGCTATACCTGTGCGACGTATTACAGCCCGTATTATAATTCCTGCCCTTATTAAGTTCTTTACACAGTTTGGACTCCCCAGCATTGTTCAGTCAGACCAAGGATCCAACTTCACCTCAAAAGTATTTAAGAAGGTTATGTGTACGCTAGGCATCAAACAGTATTTAGCTTTAGCTTACCACCCTGAGAGTCAAGGTGCTCTTGAGAGATTCAACCAACTCTCAAGAGCATGTTGACCAAGTACTGTGTTGAATCAAGTAATGATTGGGATGTAGGAATTCCATATCTATTGTATGCTATTGTACTATGCAGTCTAGTTTGGGAATGTCAACAAGTGAACTGATATTTGGTCGGGATATCCGTGATCCCTTAAAACTATTGCTTGAGAGTTGGGTAGAAGAATATGAATCAAGTACTGTAAATGAGTATGTTGTGAATCTGAAGAAAGGTTGAACCATGTACAGGAATTTACAAGGTGTAATATGAAGGAAGCCCAAGAGAAAGTGAAAAGTCAATTTGATGAAACTGCAGAAGATAGAAAATTTAATGTTGCGGATAAGGTGCTTTCGTTCTTGACCATTAGGAAGTTTCCCCTACAAGCTAAGTATCAGGGTCCCTTTGAAGTTATGAGTAAAGTGGGAGATGTTAACTATGTCATAGCAACGCCTGGATGTAGGAAGACTAAAAGACTTGTACATGTGAATCTGTTGAAACCCTATTGTGTTAGACATGATAAGGTGGTTTGCAATACTGTGACATGTGATGAAGTGGAGGAGGATGAGTTATCTAAGCATGACTTTGGGGAGTTGAAAGCTGATATCAAACTGAACAATTCTGATGTGTGAAGTCATATTTCTTCTAAATTGTGCCATCTACTACAGGAACCAGAGGAGCGATGCAATGTGTCTCCTACAGGAGTTCCAGCCCATCTTTGGTGATGTGCCGCAGCCTACCTCGGTGGTGACCCATGATGTTGTGTTGGTGGACAACGCAGCCCCAGTGAAAAAAAGCACCCTCCCGCATGTCTCCCCAGCACGTCAGCATTCTCAATGACGACAGCACGTCAGCATTCTCAATGACGAGGTGCAGTGCTTGATTGACAATAACTTGGCTGAACCTAGTGACAGTGAGTGGGCATCCCCTTGTGTTCTGGCCCTAAGGTCTTGTGGTACTTTAAGAATGTGTACTGATTACCGAAAAATGAAATACCTCACAAAGGCAACAGTTTTCCCCCTCCCCCATATTGATGATATAATTGATGCAGTAGGTGATGCAAAGTACATTACTAAGATTGACTTGCTTAAGGGGTATTATCAGGTACCCTTGTCAGAGTGGGCAAGACGCATATCGGCATTTGCTATGCCTTATGGCTTGTATGCGTAAAGCCCCTCCAACTTTCCAACGTTTGATGTCAGTTGTCATTAATGGTTTTGATGGTGTCAGAGCATATCTTGGCGATGTAATAGTGTTTCTCTTCCACATGGAGTGAGCATATTGAACCACTTCGTTGTCTGTTCATTCGTCCTAATAGTGCTCAGCTCACTCTTAACCTTGCAAAGAATGAGTTTGGCCATGCCAAATTAGTATTTTTGAGACATGAGATTGTCTGTGGAACAGTGTCCCCAGTCCAGGCTAAAGTTGAGTTCGTTGATACCTTGCCCTTACCCACAAACCGTAAGGCAGTCCAACGCTTTTTTGGTATGGCGGGTGTAAGGGCTGTAACGAGAGGGATGGTTGTCCGCCACTCGTTTGCTTGTTCTCGGCCCCACTAGAGGGGTAGACGGATGTGAGAAGGTCGCTGCAGCCTCGTCGCACACCACATACTATCCAGCCAGCACCACAGCTGCTATTTCCCCCGTTGTTCGATTCCAATTCTGGTTGTTTCCTCATCGGAGGTTCCTGGGGCTCATGGGCTGATTCCCCAGTCCTTCACTATTCGGCTGTCAACTCTGGACACCTGCTCCAGCTACTACCGCGGCTGCCACGTCATCGTCAATTCCTCCACGCCCTATCCACCGTCCGTGCCCTGGCATCTCTCTTGTGTGGCAAGACATCGCCCACCAACGCCGGCGCCAAGTGAGGAAGCTGCCCTGGACCTTCCCCCTTAGAGCGGACCACCACGTTACCAGAACATTCCACCTTGCCGGTTAGGAGTATTCTCATCTGCAGCCGTAGGAAATACCTGTAATTTATTGTATTGATTATTTTGTTTCAAGTAATTGTTTGACTCCAGTGCTCTTTATTTAATATTTGTGTGAGTGATGTTAGGGTTAAATTATTGTGATTATTTCCGTAGTAAAGAGATGTCAATCTCTAACAGTTGTTTGTTACCCCTTGGAAACCCATGGTTCTTGACTTTCCTTTTATAAGATCCTCATTAGGCTGGCAAGGGATTTATAACCCAAAGTCCAGGCCTTTACAGCGGGGTATTATAGGAGATTCTCCACTAACTTTTCTGATGTTGCTAGACCATTAACTGATTTAGTTAATCCTAAAAGAGATTTTGTGTGGACGGAAAGTTATCAAAAGGCATTTGAGAAAATTAAGGCAATTTTGATGTCTAAACTCGTATTAAGGGGACCAAACTTTGACAAGTCATTTGTTGTACACGTAGATGAAAGTGACGTAGCAGCTGGAGCAGTTTTATTGCAAGAGGGTAATAATGCTGTTTTGCACCCGATATCTTGCATGTCTACTAAATTTAAGCCTCACCAAAGAAATTACTCTACCATTGAGAAAGAAGCAGCTGCATTGTTAATCATCTTATATAGCGACCACAACCCCTTGCAATTTGTTACTCTAATAAAGAACATAAACCAATGTTTAACTTGCTGGTGTTTGGCTTTTCAACCATATGATATTGAAAGTAGACATATCAATGATAAGGATAACAATATTACATAAGAACATAAGAACATAAGAAAATAAGGAGTCTGCAATAGGCCAGTTGGCCTGTGCATGGCAGCTCCTGTCGAGAGTTACTACCACTCTCTATCATCCATGAATCTATCTAGCCTCCTTTTGAAACTTTCCAGAGTTCCAGCACTTACTACAAAGTTGGTAAGCGTGTTCCATTCGTCCACCACCCTATTTGTGAACCAGTTTCTTCCTATTTCCCTCCTAAACCTAAACTTATCCAACTTAAATCCGTTGCTCCGAGTCCTATCCTGCTCGGATATTATAAGAACTTTATCTATATCCCCTTTATTGATTCCTTTCACCCACTTGAATATTTCTATCATATCTCCCCGCATTCTTCGTCTTTCTAGGGAATGCAAGTTAAGTGTCTTTAATATATCCTGATATGGAAGGTTTCTAAGTCCCGGACTCTAGTGAATTGATATCCATTCTATAATAAGGGCACCAGAACTGAACCACATAATCGAGGTGCGGCCTGACTAGCGCAAGATATAGTTGCAATAAGACCTCTGCACTCTTATTACTTGCACTTCTAGATTTAAAACCCAATACTCTGTTTGCCTTATTTCGAACATTAACGCACTGTTTTCTAGGCCATAGGTCCGGGTTTACAAGTACCCCTAGGTCTCTTTCACAAGTCGACTTCTCTAGGTTGATGTTGTTAAGGCTGTATACATTGTCAGTATTTTTTCTTCCAATATTAAGTACGCTGCACTTGCTGGTGTTGAATTTCATTTGCCATTATTCAGACCACCCCTGCAGTTTATTTAGATCCTCCTGTAATGCATTTGCATCCTGCCCTGAAATAATCTGCCGCCCTATTTTGGTGTCATCCGCAAACATGCTTATGTCACTGCTGATCCGAGTATCTAGATCGTTTATGTAGATTATGAACAAGAATGGGCCTAGTACTGACCCCTTGGGAACCCCACTAGTTACACGGCCCCACTCAGATTTAACACCATCTACACTGACGCTCTACGTTCTATCGGTGAGCCATGATTTTATCCAATTTAAAACTTTCCCCTCGATACCATGAGCCTTAATTTTTCTTAGAAGCCTCTGATGCGGTACTCTGTCAAATGCTTTGCTAAAGTCTAAGTTCATAAGGTATATAACGACAGTATAGAAAATATGTTGATGAATATCAATATTACTAGTAACGATGTGCTTAAAGTAATTAACAAACTGTATTCAAATTACCGTCCCATTAGTCTTCAAATTACCGTCCCATTAGTCTCACGTCAATCATAGGCAAGTTGCTAGAGTCAATTATTCCTACAAAAATCAGAAGCCACCTTGAAACATTCAACTTAATTCATTCTTCTCAGCACGGGTTCACCCAGGGACGTTCTTGTCTCACAAATTTGCTTAGCTTTTTCTCAGAAGTATATGAAGCGGTAGATAATGATAAGTCATATGATATAATTTATTTAGATTTCAGTAAAGCATTCGATAGAGTCCCTCACGAGAGATTGATAAGGAAGGTAGAAGCACATGGAATAGGTGGATCATTATTAAAATGGATTAGGTCATGGTTAACTGGTAGGAAACAAAGAGTCAGCATAAATGGATTTAAGTCAGACTGGGGTGCGGTCAAAAGCGGAGTTCCCCAGGGATCTGTATTAGGCCCTCTGCTGTTTGTTATATTCATTAATGATCTTGATTTAGGTATAACTAGTAGGATTAGTAAATTTGCAGATGATACCAAAATGGGGAGAGTGATAAATTCAGACAGTGACTTTGAACACCTTCAAAGAGATCTAGATACCTTACATGAGTGGTCAGTAGACTGGCAAATGAATTTTAATACTGATAAATGCAAGGTACTACAGATAGGGAAGACGAATACAAACGTTAAGTATAAACTAGGTAACACGGAAATAGAAAACTCAGATTGTGAAAAAGATCTAGGTGTATTTGTTAGCAACGACTTGAAACCTAGAAAACAATGTATTAGCGTTCGCAACAAGGCAAACAGGATTCTTGGGTTCATATCTAGGAGTGTGAGTAACAGAACTGCTGACGTTATCTTGAAACTTTACCTAGCATTAGTGAGGCCACACATGGATTATGCGGTTCAATTCTGGTGTCCTTATTATAGAATGGACATAGATTCTTTGGAGAGAGTACAAAGAAGAATGACAAAAATGATCCATAATATTAGAAACCTTCCATATGAAGAAAGACTGAAAAGCTTAGGCTTGCATTCATTAGAGAGGCGTAGAGTTAGGGGAGATATGATAGAGGTGTTCAAGTGGGTAAGTGGGATTAACAAGCACTAGCGTAGCTAGGGGGGGGGGCGGTCCGCCCCGGGCGGCACTTTTGGGTCTGCTCATCACCCATATCTGCAGCTACTGGAAACGTTAATCCATCCCTTTGTATCGGCGGCAAGTTAATCCTTGTCGTGTCTGACCTAACACCTGACCCACATCATCACGGCCACGTCATGAGCTACACCCTTGCTATGCGCCCCCCCCCCCGCCACACACACAACCTGTAACCTGTTGAGGATTAAGGAAACAACTTCAAACAAGTACGCCAGTGAGCTCATGTGGTGTGGGTCAGGTGTTAGGTCAGACACGACGAGGATTAACTTGCCGCCGATACAAAGGGAAGAATTAACGTCTCCAGTAGCTGCAAAACCATGCAGTCTCGGGTCATATCAGTTCATGTACAGCCGACCAATCCACCAGTTACAAGCAATTCACTTCAGTTCTGCACAAGTCTCCATCGTGACAAGACGAGTGAGTCACTGTGCAATATGTATTTTTTGTGGGGGCACGGGGGGGCGGCAAACTCAAGGGCCGCCCCGGGCGGCACACACTCTAGCTACGCCACTGTTAACAAGGGTAAAATGGAAGATGTTCTGAAGCTCAGTAATAACGAAATAACTAGAACAAATGGCTTTAAATTAGATAAATTCCGATTCAGAAAGGATATAGGCAAGCACTGGTTTGGTAATAGAGTTGTGGATATGTGGAATAGGCAACCGAGTGCAATAGTAGGATCGGGGACGCTAGGGAGCTTCAAGACGAAGTTGGATAGGCACATGGAAGTGCTGGGATGGGTGTGAAAGGGATCTGCCCTGTATGGGCCAGTCGCCCTCCTGCAGTATCCCACTTTCTTATGTTCTTATGTTCTTATAACATCGTAATTTTCGTCATTATCTACTACCTCGAAGACTTTCCTAAAAAACGTCAGCAGATTTGTTAGACAAGATTTTCCCTTTGTCGGCCTCCTGCAGTATCCCACTTTCTTATGTTATGTTCTTATGTTCTTATGTAAACCCACGTTGAGAGTCGTAGATTAATTTGCTTTTCTCTAGATGCGATCGGGTGCTATATGCTATAGTTGATTCAAGAAATTTCCCCACTACTGACGTCAAACTGATCGGCCGGTAATTTGACGCTGATGCTCTGTCTCCCTTTTTGAATATGGGTACTACATTTGCCTGTTTCCACAAGTCTGGAACAACTCCGGTGTCTAATGATTTTGTAAATAAATTTACAAGGGGTTCGCTAATCTGTTCCCTACACTCTTTCAAGACTCGAGGGAAAATTTCGTCCTGCCCTGGGGATTTTGTCTTCTTTAGTTTATTTATCCTCGTTTCTGATAGTGATATTCTTTAATTTCTCTTCTTCCTTTCCTCTAAATATCAGTTCCATCTCTGGAATTTCCCCGCGAATTTCTTCTGTGAAAACTGATAAGAAGTAGTTGTTCAATGCTTTGCTTATTTTTCACTGCCATTTATCACTTCCCCCCTCCCTGACTTTAAAAGCCCAACTTTGTCCTTGACTTTTGTTCTATATACCTGGAAAAATCCCTTGGGATTCGCCTTGAATTCTCTTGCTATTTTGACTTCATAGTCTCTCTTTGCTTTCCTTACATTTTTCTTAACATTCCTAGATAGTTCATTATACCTATTTCTGAGCTGCTCCTCCCCTCCCTTTAATTTCTTATATATTCCTTTCTTTATTCCTATGTCATGTTTAAGTTTTCTGGTCATCCACCTTGGCTCATTCTTATTTGACCTAATTTTTCTGTATGGTATATTTTGTTCTTGTGCTTTATGTAGTATACTAGTGAATATATTATTATCATGATCAATTGTTGTGTCATCTATGACCTCACCCCTTCCTACTGGGGACTGACGTGACTGTTCCCAGGTGACCTTACCTAGGTACCTTCTTAACCCCTGATAATCCGCCAACCGAAAGTTTGGGACTCTGACCATATTGTCATTGTTTTTTGTTTCTCAATTTAGGGTGAACCTGATTTCTCTGTGATCACTGTTACCTAGTTCTTCCCATACTGTGATATCGCTGATAACACTGGGGAACACACTTTCGGTTGCATGAGTTCTGACACTTGATTCTGGTAGATTTGAGGTCACAGATTCTGAAAATGGCATTCGTTTGTGCAGATCAGGTCTAGATTCAGCAATCAGGCCTGTGCCCCATTCAGATGATGTTCCTAAGCCTATCTTCACTCAACTTGCTTCCGTTGAATCTGACAGTGAATATGACACTGAGGTCACAGAGGAGTCAACTAACAGAAATAGTGACTCAGATTTTGCAGGCATATCAACAGAACCGCAAACATTTAGCCAAGCAGAACTCAGTGACTTAGTTCGAGATCTGGGTCTGTCTAAAAAGCTGTCAGAATTGTTGGCTTCACGGTTAAAAGATAAAAACTTGCTGAAAATAGACACAAAGGTAACATTCTTTCGCAACAGAGAAAAGAACCTCTTACAGTTCTTTGATTCTAAATTTGACTTCGTCTACTGTTGTGATATTTCTGGATTAGTCACCGCGATGGGAGCTCCAGGTTATGATCCGAAAGAGTGGCGCCTCTTTATAGATAGCTCTAAGCGGAGTCTGAAGTGTGTTTTATTACATATAGGCAACATCTTTGGCGCAATACCCATAGGACACTCAGTACACCTGAAAGAAAAATATGAACACATCAAAACGGTTTTGGAGCTACTCAAATATGAAGAACACAAATGGATCATCTGTGTTGATCTAAAAATGGTCAATTTTTTGCTAGGACAGCAAGGTGGGTATACAAAATTTCCTTGCTTTATCTGCCTCTGGGACAGCAGAGCCAAAGACAGACACTGGATTCAGAAGGAATGGCCAGTTAGGGAAAGCCTCAATGTTGGGGAAAAGAACATCATTTATGAACCCCTAGTGGAACGTGAAAAAATTGTTTTCCCGCCCCTTCACATCAAGCTGGGCCTTATGAAACAGTTTGTCAAGGCGCTCGATACTGACAGTGACTGTTTTAAGTATCTGTGTGAAGTGTTCCCTGGTTTAACGCTAGAAAAACTCAAAGCAGGTATTTTCGACGGCCCTCAAATTAGGACGCTGATTACAGACCAAGCCTTCACTCAATCCATGACTGATGTTGAGAGAAATGCATGGGGAGCATTCGTTTCTGTTGTAAGGAACTTTCTTGGAAACAGGAAATCAGAGGACTATAAAAAGCTCGTTGAATCTTTGATGGAAAGTTTCCATGTGTTAGGTTGCAACATGAGCATTAAGATGCATTTCCTGAACAGTCATCTTGAACTGTTTCCGGCAAACTTGGGGGACGTGAGTGATGAGCAAGGTGAACGCTTTCACCAGGATATCAAAGTCATGGAAGACAGGTATCAAGGTCGCTGGGACATTCACATGATGGCGGACTATTGCTGGAGCATTCAGCGAGACTGCACTGAGAGGCGATATTCAAGACAGTCCATTAAACGCAAGTTTGTGCCTGAATAAATCTGGCATAGTTCACAAAAGCAACTGATGAATCCAAAATATGCTTGTCAAGGTAAATAAAAGTAATTAAAAATTAATTCTACGTGTTTGGTAATTCCTCTCTGTGTGCTGGTTTAGATTTTTAGCAGTAGTATATGGTAGTCTAACTATATATAGTAGTAAATGGTAGGTAACTCACCGCAACAAAACTAGACCCGATAGAAAAAAACCGGTGCCATATTTGAAATCAGTGACCTCAATTTACCCAGAAACATGTCTCAAAATGTATGCAACTGACAAAAAGTTGAATTTTGTTCCCCAGTGTAATATTTTCTTTATTTGTTAATACTAGGTCTAATATATTGTCACCTCTAGTAGGTTCTGTAATTAGTTGTTTCAAAAAATTGTCCTGTACTGCGTCTAGGAAGTCTTCAGATTCATAGTCACCTACAACGTTGTCCCAGTCAATATTTCTGAAATTGAAATCCCCCATAATGCACAGGTTGTTGTATTTTGCTGGCCTACTCATTTCCTGCCATATGGGCTGAACTGCTTCTTTACCCAGACTTGGGGGCCTGTAAATCACTCCCGTAATTAGTTTTTCTCTTCTTTCCGTGATTTCTACCCATACAGACTCGGTTCCCATTTCACCCTTTATTGAATTATTAATACAACATTTTAATGTATCCTTGACGAAGAGTGCAACCCCTCCCCCCCTCCTACCTTCCCTGTCCTTGTGAAAATGGTTGTACCCTTCTATGTGGTACTCTGATAAAAAAATTTTGCTCGCCAGATTCATCCAAGTTTCGGTGATTGCTATGACGTCTACATTCTCGGTACATACAACCGCCCTCAGCAAGTCTATTTTATTTCTAACGCTCCTACTGTTTGTATAGTATACATTTAAACCTACCCTTCCCTGGTCCTGTTTTACCCCTTGTCCTGAGTAACCAATTTTACTTCCCAGGACCTGCTTGTTTTTTGACTCCCACTTTCCCCGACCTCTCTCTACTGGCGAAACCCCCCCTTTGGAGTGACAATTTCACGCTCCAGGGATACAGACAACGTCTTTACCCCCGCACGAGACAAGTGTACTCCGTCACGACTGTACAGGTAGTCATTGCCATAAAATCGTTGCCAGCTATCAATGAATGCCCAACCATTGTTTGCACAATGTTTTTCCAGTCGGCAATTTATAGCAATTGCCCTGGACAGCCATTCACGACCAACCCCTCTTCTAGGCAAGACACCACATACTATCGGGATCCCTCCCCTATCTCTAATCTTCCCCAGCGCCTCCCTATACCTCTTGAAAAGTTCCTCACTCCTAACCTTTCCTATGTCGTTTCCTCCCACACTAAGACACACTACTGGATTGGTACCCTCCCCTGACAAAACCCTGTCTAACCTCTCAGCTACATGCCCTATCCCAGCCCCAGGAAAACACACCCTAGTCCTACGTTTCCTATCTCTCGCACAAAAAGCCCTATCTACAAACCTCACCTGGCTGTCCCCAACTACCACGACCTTACCTGTGGGCAAGGTTTGTACAACTGCCCTTTCCTCTCCTTGCTCCATACCGTCCTGCCTCTTCTCTTCCTTGCTAGCTTCCTGCAGCACCTGGTAAGGGTTACTACACTCCACACCCTGGTCAGCTTTCCTGAGCCTGACCCTAGTCCCTTGGAGACAACCACTCTCCACGCTTGCTCCTCCTTCGCAGGTGTCCTGCTAGGCAGGACACCTACCTGAAGGAGTTCCGTCCTGAGGGCTTCATTTTCCCCCTTTAGAGTGTCAACCTCACTCCTCAACTGCCCCAGCTGCCCTAACAGAGTGGCAAGGAGGTCGTCTTTCCCCACACTCCCCTCCTCTTCCCCCAAGGCACAACGATCCAAGGCGGCCATTTTCCTTGGTCTCTAACGGGAGCACTTGCCGGCACGACCTTCTCCAAGCTGGGTCAGGTAGCAACTGAGCTGGGTCAGGTAGCAACACTCACTGTCCCCTAGGGACTTGATCTCACTCTCTTCTACTGTACATATATGCCTTGTTATGTATTTCTCGTTAGTCTGTACTCACCCCTGAAGATGCGAATTACACGAAAGCGCTTGGGAGCTTCGTATTTTCTTGTTTCCTTGTGGTTATCAGCATATACCTGGATCACGCGCACCTACAGTGATTTACTTGCATATATACTCTATATATATATATATATATATATATATATATATATATATATATATATATATATATATATATATATATATATATATATATATATATATATATATATATATATATATATATATATGTATATATATAGTAATAAAGGATAGTAGAAAATACAACACCAACACTGGAGAGAAAAAGAGAGAATAATGAAAATGAAATGATAGGAGATAGAACGAATAATAATAAAAGAGGTGGATATGGGGACACAAGAACACAGATGACCATAGCAGGATGAAACTCTCCCTGATATAAAGGTTAAGTGAACTAGCAGGACGGATGCCTCGAGCGCCCATCTGGTTGTCATGGCAACCTCCGCCCACTCCCCAGCATTTGTTGCCATGGCGATTCTGGTTCGTTCCCCCCAGCATATGTTGCCATTGTAACAGCACAATTTGTATTATATAAATATTTACCCAAATGTATATTACCCATATATTCACCAAGTCATTCATCCATGAGTATGAATCAATTGGTGAGTTGACATTTCCTCTGGGAAGCAGGCGAGGTCAAGCTTGATCAGCACAGTTAAACAACAAAAACCTGACACGTATCCTGCAAGGACCGCCTGACAACTCCCTCTCCCTGGTGAGAGAGAGACTAGCATATCACCTGTTACCCAGTGAACATCTCACTTAAGTGCTCTCTTATACAAGTGTACTAAGACACTTCCCTGAGCAGAGAAGGTACAATATACTCTCAACTGAACTCAGTACCTGTGAAACTATATTTTTCTACAATAAAGCAAAACCAACAAAGTGTTTACTTCAGCCCTGCCACTTATCAAATCAAGAACTAATATATATACATATATATATATATATATATATATATATATATATATATATATATATATATATATATATATATATATATATATATATATATATATATATATATATATATGTAACCGGTCGGAATTTACTGGACTTTAATTTCTCACTTGACTTGGGGTTTATTAAAAATTAATAGATGGTAATGGCAGTGGAAGCGCCCCTTTGAGAAAAATCCCGAACCAGCACAAGAACACTTAAATCTACTAAACAAAATGAATTGTCCGTGACCCGTGGAAGGATAGCGTCTGTGACTGGGATGAATGAGACACACTGTAAAATTTAGACACTTATATTCCCTCCAACACTACAAACACAATCAAATAATGGTACACCAATATGCGCACCTCTTAACTTAAACTTAAAACACTACTCTGGGGAATAAAAGTTATACATGATATAGAAATTATTAGAAACACAGGCAACAATAAATTTGAAGTATTAAGAAATGTTGCTTGCACCCATGAAACAGGCCTTAAGGGCTTTCACAAAATAATATCAGTCACTTAGGAAATGGTATTAAAAAATAAGAAATTAACCACTCTACAATGAATAGGCCTTAAGGGCTTTCAACAAAATAATAGCACCCCAACAGATGCACACTTCCTAACCTAACTTAACCACTACTCTGGGGAACAAGGTTATACCTGAGATCAGAATTATGAAGAACAATTAGATGCATTAAAAGAATCAAATCACAGCATCACTCTGGTTCCACTTAATGGCACAAACATTCAAAAACAATACTATCAAAATTATTTAGGACTATTAAACTACACACGTCAAGATAATATCAGTCTGAGGAATGGTGTTAACTACACCCGTAATAAGGAAGATAAAATGTTCCTCTAGGTATCTCCTAGAGTCCTAGACTCACGGTCTCAGTGTGTGACCATTAATATACTCAGATAGCCTCAGTGTACTCCCAGTGCGTCCATGGGCAGGAAGAGAGTGAGCCAATCAGACCTTGTGCAGTTGAGAGGAGCTTTAGCTTCCCGTTAGCAAGAGGGTTTCACTAAGCGGCTCGGGACATGTGGTGTTGTGAGCCGACGTCAGCTGGGCACCCAGACGGCTAGATTCCCTCAAGAGATCCTTTGGTACCCCGCTAAACAGTGACAGGCCTACTCTGATCGGTCCAATGGCGACAATCGCCACCCTCAATCATCAACGGCAGTCTCAAACGGCAGTCAATCTCTCGCAGTCAAACTCCGGTCAACTCCGGTCAACTCCAGTCAAGTGGGTTCTGACGGAAACCCTGAAATGAACTCACTGTTAGCTCTAGTTTACTTTACCACTGCCCTATCTAACCCTGTCTGAGATCGCATGAGACTTACTTGTTATACGGCAATAGCGCAACACAGGTGACTAGGCCACGTGACTATTTCTGTGACAGACGCGCAGGGACGTCTTGTTTTGTATGAATCCTCCCCGCGACTGAGAACCAGCCAGCGTCGCGTCCTCTCAAGGCGTTAGCTTAGGCCTACGTGACATATTTTCCGCCTAACTAATAACTCCTTGGGACACCCGTAACATTATTCAGACTGATAAACGATCTATAATAATTTCAAATTCAATAATAGTCCCTTACTTCATGAATCGCATCATTATTAATTCGGTAATTACATTTAATATCATATAGGCCTAGTTCCGCAATCTCTCGCTATGAGCAGGCAGCGCTCTCTCCCCTCAGATGACCTTGAACGCTCAGTATCGCTAATGGCGGGGCATTTGAAATTACTCTGAAATTTCTGAATATTACATATATATATATATATATATATATATATATATATATATATATATATATATATATATATATATATATATATATATATATATATATATATATATATATATATATATATTGTGTGACCAACACACCTTCACTCCTGAACTGCTGTGATAAAGAGGGCTGTGATTGAACCCATGATGCACAATTTCGTCCTTATTTGTTCTTGTAACGTTTGCATTTAACATTGTTTGTCGTGTATTGAAGTAATATTAAATCTTAAGTGATAAATATTAAGGACTAAGTTGTGCTGAGTTGCCAATTTGCTTTTTTGTTGTGACATATGTGCTATCATTACTATATTCATCTTTAACATAATTAAGTTGCTAAGTTATGGCATAACACCATATACACAGATATAATCTGAGATAATAAATTATCAATTCTCTCCAGGGAAGTGTTGTGAATAACACTTTGAGATAACACTTGAGTTATGTGTCTCAGTTCCCTGTTCAAGTGGTAATCGTCTACTGGCCTCTCTCTGTCTGAGAGAGGAGTGGGAGCGAGCAGGCTGTTTTGATTAATTTGGTGACCTGCGCTCGACCTATGAGAGAGTTACAAGCCCAGCTGTCTGTTTTCGTCAACATCAGGTTGACTTACTTGTTGAATAACTTGGTGTTATTCATTTGGGTGAATATTTATATAAAGCAAAGGTGCTGTTATAACCTGACTTAACATGCAGGGTGACCTGATTTAACATGTTGGGTGACATCCCTTAACAATTGGAGTGACCTGACTTAACACCTTGGGTAACATGACTTAACACAAGTGGTGACATGAGTTATCAGGTGTGGTGACCTGACTTAACACGTGTGGTGACCTGACTTAGCACAAGTAGTGACCTGACTTAATAGTTTGGGTGACATGACTTAACACGAATGGTGACATGAGTTATCAAGTGTGGTGACCTGAGTTAACACAAGGGGGGCGTGACTTAACACGTGTGGTGACCTGACATAGCACGTGTGGTGACATGAATTAATACATGTGGTGACCTGACTTAACCCTTATGGTGAGATGACTTAACGCGTGTGGTGAGATAACTTAACACGTGTAGTGCCCTGACTTAACACGTGTGGTGACCTGACTTAACACGTGTGGTGACCTGACTTAACACGTGTGGTGACCTGACTTAACACGTGTGGTGACCTGACTTAACACACGCGGTGACTTAACCTATGTATTCTTCCACAGGGGCGTGGTGTCGGTGACCTTCCCGCTCAGTGTTATAGACTTCAACCAGTGTGACGACTCTGATGACCTCCTTCAACACCACATCTTCGGTGGCACCCACAAGTGTGACGTGACTACCACCAAGGTGAGTACCACCACAAGTGTGACGTGACTACCACCAAGGTGAGTACCACCACAAGTGTGACGTGTATACCACCACAAGTGTGATGTGTCCACTACCATTATGTAAGCGTGTTACTGGAAGGTGAAATTTGAGTGTGTTAGCACAACCCAGTGTCTCGCCTAAGCTTTCCCTATAAGACACAGAACTGGACAACAGGGATATACTGCTATGGCTAGGTTTAAGTCGGGTAAACTCCATGAAATACTCTTAAGGTCTTCCAAATATTCAGTCATGGCTGAAGAGTAAAATCCTTTGCGAAAAGGACCAACAGAAACACCAATGTAAATCTACCTTATTTATACATATTTACAAATAAAAAGTCAGCATATGCACCACTGACTCCCACTTAACATTCCCTTTGACTGGAAGGACAAACCTTAACCACATGGCTCAGACAGAGGAGAGAGAGAGCTAGAGACAGAATTGTCTTCAGGCCAAAGGCTCAAACAGGACAGGGGAGACACGTGGATCATGCCAGGCTGGCTGCCCTGTCAGCTTTACCCATCTGCGCATTCACCCAGTAGGGGATAAATCAAAGATGGCCGTCATTACGCAAAAGGAAACGTTGAGCCAGCCATAACTTTAGATCTACTGTAGAATGTGTAGATGACTAACTTGGTATAAATTTCGGCTAATTTTTATATACCTTCATACGTCTGACATGTCTATTTTACTATCGGCCACCATCTGTAACCGGAAATCCAATATAACCACCATCGCTGAACACCAAAATACTCCAAATAATGAAATGACCTTACCTAATTTGGGACTGATCAATTAAGTAATAATTATCATAATCCTTATTTGGGTGAATATAATAAATACAACCATGTTCACACAATTATAATATCATAACAATGGCTGTGCCTGTAATGTAATCTATGACATTTATAAAACCTTCATGAAATACATAGGTTATTCAATCAATAAGAACAAACAAATTGTATTTGGGTTTCTTGCCCAGAACTATTGGTTCATAACAAGAAAAGTGCAAGTACCACATACCAGGTGAGAATTTAGACGTGTCAGATATCACTCATTACACTTTTAGGGTTAATGTGTACAAATTCCAATGTCCGCTGCATCCAGACTTCATCCTAACAAGGAGAGTCAGAGGTACAATATGAGATTGTGGGGTTATGAAGTAGTAAGAGGTTAACTACTTTAAAAGTGATTTTATTTCTTTGGGGAAAAAAATAAAAATAAAACACACACACACACAACAGACACCTTTAGACTTGCAGTCACAGCACTTGGTGTCACACTTACCATCGCATTCACATGTTCTCAGAAGTTGTGCGAATATTAGTTTCAGGGACTTAGAAGGACCCCTTCTTATTATCCCATCCAAATTTAGTCGGGTCCATCATATTCCCATTCTGATTAACAAGAAGGGTGACCGCACCATGTATAATATAGTATGACCTTCTAAAATGCCCTCGGATCACACTTGACACAAAAGGCAGCTCACCAAGCAATTTGACAGTGGAAATTCGAGTATGACGCTCAATTCACAACTCATCAAACGTCGAAAACGTCAGTTTGGACCTTGAACTTTACTATATTAAGACAAGGAAAACCTTCACCATCTGGATATCTTGTTCGCTGAGGTTCGCTAAAATAGCCAGAGGGTCGCCTTCCATGGCACCATGTTTCATACCTATTTTACTAATGGGCATTACCACTGATTGTAACATGTGCTTTCACATTAAAGGGAGGGGAGGAGCAGCTCAGAAACAGGTATAATGAACTATCTAGGAATGTTAAGAAAAATGTAAGGAAAGCAAAGAGAGACTATGAAATCAAAATAGCAAGAGAATCCAAGGCGAATCCCAAGGGATTTTTCCAGGTATATAGGACAAAGGTCAAGGACAAAGTTGGGCCTTTAAAGTCAGGGAGGGGAGAATTGATAAATGGTAGTGAAGACATGAGCAAAGCATTTGAACAGCTACTTCTTATCAGTTTTCACAGAAGAAATTTGCGATGAAATTCCGGAGGTGGAACTGATATTTAAGGGAAAGGAAGAAGAGAAATTAAAGAATATCACTATCAGAAAAGAGGATGTTCTTAAGAAGATAAATAAACTAAAGAACACAAAATCCCCAGGGCCGGATGAAATTTTTCCTCGAGTCTTAAAAGAGTGTAGGGAACAGATTAGCGGACCCCTCGTAAACTTATTTACAAAATCATTAGACACTGGAGTTGTGCCAGAGTTGTGGAAACAGGCGAATGTAGTACCCATATTTAAAAAGGGAGACAGAGCATCAGCGTCAAATTACCGGCCGATCAGTTTGACGTCAGTAGTGGGGAAATTTCTTGAATCAATTATAGCAGATAGCATCCGATCGCATCTAGAGAAAAGCAAATTAATCTACGACTCTCAACATGGGTTTACAAAGGGAAAATCTTGTCTAACAAATCTGCTAACGTTTTTTAGGAAAGTCTTCGAGGTAGTAGATAATGACGAAAATTACGATGTTATTTACTTAGACTTTAGCAAAGCATTTGACAGAGTACCGCATCAGAGGCTTCTGAGAAAAATTAAGGCTCATGGTATCGAGGGGAAAGTTTTAAATTGGATAAAATCATGGCTCACCGATAGAACGCAGAGGGTCAGCGTAGATGGTGTTAAATCTGAGTGGGGCCGTGTAACCAGTGGGGTTCCCCAGGGGTCAGTACTAGGCCCACTCTTGTTCATAATCTACATAAACGATCTAGATACTGGGATCAGCAGTGACATAAGCAAGTTTGCGGATGACACCAAAATAGGGCGGCAAATTAATTCAGGGCAGGATGCAAATGCATTACAGGAGGATCTAAATAAACTGCAGGGGTGGTCTGAAAAATGGCAAATGAAATTCAACACCAGCAAGTGCAGCGTACTTAATATTGGAAGAACAAATACTTATAATGTATACAGCCTGAACAACATCAACCTAGAGAAGTCGACTTGTGAAAGAGACCTAGGGGTACTTGTAAGCCCGGACCTACGGCCTAGAAAACAGTGCGTTAATGTTCGAAATAAGGCAAACAGAGTATTGGGTTTTATATCTAGAAGTGTAAGTAACAAGAGTGCAGAGGTCTTATTGCAACTATATCTTGCGCTAGTTAGGCCGCACCTCGATTATGCGGTTCAGTTCTGGTGCCCCTATTATAGAATGGATATAAATTCACTAGAGTCGGTGCAGCGAAGAATGGCAAAAATGATTCAGGGACTTAGAAACCTTCCATATCAGGATAGGTTAAAGAAACTTAACTTGCATTCCCTAGAAAGACGAAGAGTGCGGGGAGATATGACAGAAGTAATTAAGTGGGTGAAAGGAATCAATAAAGGGGATATAGATAAAGTTCTTATAATATACGAGCAGTATAGGACTCGGAGCAACGGATTCAAGTTGGATAAGTTTAGGTTTAGGAGGGAGATAGGAAGAAACTGGTTCACAAATAGGGTGGTGGACGAGTGGAACAAGCTTAGCAACTTTGTAGTAAGTGCGGGAACTCTGGAAAGTTTCAAAAGGAGGCTAGATAGATTCATGGATGATAGAGAGTGGTAGTAACTCTCGACAGGAGCTGCCATGCACAGGCCAACTGGCCTATTGCAGACTCCTTATTTTCTTATGTTCTTATGTTCTTACAAGCACCTGGCAGAGTGCTAAACCTAATTTCTCGGACAGGATGTGTAGGGCTGCCGCTTTTCACCCACCACAAACTAGGTCCATAACTTCTTCAGACCCTTGTTCATAAGGTAATCAGCATAGCCCAGTAGCAAAACGACATTATCAGGTTCGATTGATTCCACTACAACAGCTGTCACCTCCTCTCAATAGCCCATTTGGTGTGTGGAATGATGTGAGCATCCGCCCTCCTCCAACCAGTCGTTGAGCTCTGCCAGGTCGGCAGTATGGACTCCAGGTTGCTCTTAGAGGCGTACTGGAAGATTCATTGCTTATAACTATGCCACTCAGTACCAATTCTGTGTACTTGACATCACTCATCATAATGAAAGATGCAAGCAGCTTCAGGTTCAATTAGCTGTAAGACGAGGTTCATGATTTTTCAATCTATTAAGGCAATGGGATAGTTCCGTAGTAAGTTTCTTCCACTGGACAATCTGATGGCACAGATTTTATGTCCTCGCCAAAATTACTGAAAGAGGATAAAACTGGGATTTAACAGATTTGGACATAGAATCAAGGCTGGTGGATGTTTTCAGCAGTGAATGCCTTTGGAATGCTTATAGCGCAGCAGATATGTGGATGAATTGTGTCTTTGATGATAAAAGCATGAAATTTGGCACACAATTAGGGTATGTCTAGTTAAAGAATTTTAGACAAAGGGACATCGCAGATTTGACTGCCATTTTCAAAATGGCAGCCACTTGCCGCTATGGGCAAAAAAAAAAAACGAATTTTATTGTGATGTACAGTTGATGGGCATTTTTTTTTTGTAATATACAGTTGATCTGAATGTTTTTATGCATTGTCATACATCATTTCATACTTCATTCCAGTCACTAACTCAGTCAGCACACTTTGAGCTTTTCCCCACCTTGTTATTATATATCTTATTTGTATCACTTATTTTACTTGTATATTTGTAAATCGAAACCCACTCCCCAATTATGTAACTGTATATTTTCAGCCTTCTGGCTGCTATGCTCTTTCAATAAACCGTTAATTATTATTATTATTATTATTGGTCAAGAGCTGTGCATGGGAGGGTTGCCTTTATGCCTCTGCATCCCTTCTTACATTCACACCGCAAAAGTTCTCTGCAGGCTTGCGGGGCTTCTGGCATCGTTGTACAGCGTATTTCCCAGCCTCCCTCTGTCTTCTCCATCCAGCCCCATTCACATGGTGAAGGAAGCTCTGGCCTTGCAGCCATCATCTGGGACCAGTAATATCTAGCTTGGTAGGCAACTCGTTTGGTGTGCTGGATAAGCGCAGCTCTGCCTTTCTGAGTGAACAGCTGCTTCCTGGCTTGGTTCATGCGCTTCTAATCACTGGTGCGATCAAATAAAAGGACAACAAAGTGTTCCAATTGTCCCATGTGCTCTTCTATTGACTCAGGGCTTGGCCTAGCAACTAATGCACACAATACTGCAGTGACATCTCCGTAGGCATTCAAAGTTTCCCATGCAGGCCTCTTGCCTCTACCCCCAGAGTTGGAACTGTGTTGCACCCAGTAAAGGCATGAAACATCAGCAAGGCAGCACACCGATCAGAGCAAAGGGTGCCGAATAATTTTTTAAAGAGTGTACAGTCTCCCCAAAAAGTCTCGTTAGCCATGATTCGAGGCTTTCTGAGCAATGTTACTTGACTTGTTTCTGAACAGTTGGTAGTTCTACATCCGCGACCTTTGAACATGAATGAGTATATACGTTTTCGAATGATGCTAATTATCCGAGGCTTCAGATTATATATTACATGACTCGCAATATATGAGAGGTGCTATCATTGCCCTTCACAACAGGGAATACATGATGCTGAGATAGCACAGTGAACTGGGGTGAGCGAACCCACAGTATCACGATGGATTAGGCACCATGAAACAACTGGGACCACACTGAAACTTACACCCACAAATGTCTTACTATAGGTGGACGGGAGATTCTGTTGCCTGCAAGTCCCTGGAATTGAAACCTTAATTCGGTGTTAAAAAAAATGTAATTTACATATCCGTAACATGGCAGAACCCGTGTAGACTTTTATATTGTATTGTTATACCGAGGCATAATTTGGTATTATAAATTTCGTTAACTAGGTGTTTTGGTTATTTTCTATCCCAAGCAACAGTTATTTTGACAAGTTTAGGGAGATTTTCTTGTATATATTGATGTATTTTACATATGTAAGAACTTTCTAGAATCTATTGCATCATTTTTGTTGTGATTTACTTAAGTATTGTAAACAGGGTGGCATCTGCTTTTGTATTCTGTCTGAGCATTATTGGTTACTAATGGATGGGTTTTCCTTCTGCATAAGGGTATCACTGTGAATTTCAGGAGACTGGTTTGGATTTTCCATTGCTTTTCGTAATTATTTTCCCTTTCTAATTCCCACCTGGTTTTGTCGACCTGTAACGCTCGCGATTTTCCTTGATATGTTGTTATTTGAGTGATGTCATCTGCATACATAATATCTTCGTTATCTATTTTAGTGGGAGGCGGGGTGTCGCTTGTGTAGATAATATATAGGGTGGGGGAGAGGACGCTCCCCTGAGGGACTCCGCTCATGAGTGGGAAGGTCTCTCCTGTGTGTTATCCTACCCTCAGTCTGGCATTTCTACCGTCCAGAAAGTTGCAAAGCAACTTTTCAATGTTGGTGGGAAGTCTGAGTTGGAGGATCTTATATTTTAGACCGTCATGCCAGGCTTTGTCAAATGCCTTCGTTACATTCCGGAGAGTTAGATTACATTGTCTACCACTCGCCGCGCCTCTGGCTATGTTTTCACATGCCAGGGCTATCGCTTTTGTGGTGGACTTCCCTTTCCTGAATCCGAATTGTCTGCTGTTGACTCTGTTGGTTGTTTCCAGGTGATTTCTCAGTTCCCTTCCTCCTTTACCCTTCCTTCCACCCTCCCTCTCCCTCCCCCCTCTCTCACCCACCCTCCTTCTCCTGCCTCCTCCCTGCCTCCCTCCTTCACCTTCCCTCTAGCCCTTCCTACCTACCTCTTCCCCTCACTCTCCCTCCCTTCATTCCTCCCTTCATCCCTTCTTCTTTCACCCTCCATCCCTCACCCTCCCTCTCTCATGTCCATACCTTCCCCTCCTCTCCCCTTCTCTCCATCTCGCCCTCCCTCCCTCCCCACCCTTACTTCCCCCCTCCCTCACTCTCCTCCTTCCTCCTTCACCCCTCACCTCCCTCCTTCACTCTCCCATCTTTCTCCGTCCACACTTTACCTCTCTCTCCACCCCCCCTCTCACCCTCCCTCCCTCAAACCACCCTCCCTTCCTTCCTCCCCCTCCCTTCTCATCATCACTTCTATCATCCTCCCTCCACCACCTCTCTCCTCCATCACCTCCCTTTCATCATCATCCCTCCCTCCCTCAATCATGCTCTCCCTCTTTCCTTTCCTCCTCCTTCCCTCCTTCTTTCCCCCCCGTCTCCTTCACGCTCAGGGCAGGTGGGCAGCCTTTGTGCAGGAGGATCTGGGTCCTGTCTTGATTTATGGTCGTGTGAGTCACTTTATCCCCCCCCCTCTTTTACTCCCTCTCTCTCTTACTCCCTCAATCCCATTTTTATTCAACCCCTCTCTCTCTCTCTCTCTAACTCTCTCTCTCTCTATATATATATATATATATATATATATATATTGAATCGGGGATGTTTTGCTAGCCCACACTGATTAGTCTTCAATTAGAATATGACGTCCAATGTATATGAACCACTGTCTTGCATGGCAGCGACCAGTGACATCACCCACGTGAATCTGATCTATGTATATATGTGTAGATATGTGTATGTGTATGTAAGTGTAATAATAATAATAATAATAATAATAATAATAAACGGTCTATTGAAAAAGTTCTGCAGCCCGAAGGCTGAAAATATGCATTAGACATAAATGAATTATTACATACACTGCTGGTTTAACAAAAATCTTCATTAGAGAAAGGTAAAGGAACAAACAGTGAACATACAGATTAATGTTTACAGTGGAGGTCACATAGATCTTGTGTGCTGAGGTATTGAACAGGAGACACGTAGTGTAGTAACTCCCTCAAAGATGGTGTTATGAGGGGCATCACATGGTGTAGTAGTTCCCTCACAGGTGGTGTTATGAGGTGCTTGACGTGGTGTAGTAACTCCCTCACAGATGGTGTTATGAGGGGCGTGATGATGTAGTAATTCCCTCACAGATGGTGTTATGAAGGGCATCACGTGGTGTAGTAATTCCCTCACAGATGGTGTTATGAGGGGCCTGATGATGTAGTAATTCCCTCACATATGGTGTTATGAGGCGCCTGTTTTTTTTTTCTTTTTTTTTTTTAGGTTAAGGTGGGGAATGGAAGGAAGACATGCTGGGGCTCAAGACACAGCCAGACATGAGGGATAGAGAAGTCACAACATATAGTCGAGGGGTGAAACGTTGGAAAGAAGTTTAATGAGTTAAACCTGATGTGGTGGAGTAATTCCCTCACAGATGGTGTTATGAGGGGCATCACGTGGTGTAGTAATTCCCTCACAGATGGTGTTATGAGGGGCCTGATGATGTAGTAATTCCCTCACATATGGTGTTATGAGGCGCCTGTTTTTTTTTTTCTTTTTTTTTCTTAGGTTAAGGTGGGGAATGGAAGGAAGACATGCTGGGGCTCAAGGCACAGCCAGACATGAGGGATAGAGAAGTCACAACATATAGTCGAGGGGTGAAAGGTTGGAAGAGAAGTTTAATGAGTTAAACCTGATGTGGTAGAGTAATTCCCTCACAGATGGTGTTATGAGGGGCATCGCGTGGTGTTGTAATTCCCTCACTACGTGGTGTCGTAGCATCATGGTGATACCACGTGGTCTGGTGTCACAGGACCTTACTCACTCAAGTGAGTGAGGTGCGGTCCCAGGCCTCCCTGTCGTGGGTGGATTAACACATAGCTGGTGTTATTGAGTCTCAGGGGCAGTTATCACTGGGTACCTGGGACCTCACTGTGTGAAGGTTACCTTGGGTATGACTCAGCTGTTACTGTCGAGTTGTTTTTGATTGACTTAAGCACTGTTCACCACTATTCAACACTGGTTCCATTCCTTTCCTAAGTGAATTAGTAACTTCTGGCGAGAACTTGTTGAAATTCCGGTGGGGAGGAGGAAATCAGGGGTGGGAGTTGGTATATATATATATATATACAGGGTGTCCCATAAGTTTCCATACATATGGTTTTTAACATTGGATTGGTCGGCGTGGTCCTGTGTAGTGGCCTCCCAGATCCCCAGACCTTACCCCATTTGATTTTTACCTTTGGGGGCATTTGAAGGCCATGGTGTATCAGGAAAAGATACAAAACATAAATCATCTCAAGCAACGTATCACCAACGCCATTACAAGCATAACTCCAGCTGTGCTTGAACGTGTTCTTCAGCAGTGGAGGACACGCATTGAAGAGTGTTTTCAACAGAATGGTAGTCATGTAGAGCATATTATATAAATAAAAATGGATTTTCATATAAAATTTATTTTTCCTATGTATGGAAATTTATGGGACACCCTGTATGTATGTATGTATGTATGTATGTATGTATGTATATATATATATATATATATATATATATATATATATATATATATATATATATATATATATATATATATATATATATATATATATATATATATATATCATTAGCCGTGGGCTTTGGGTTCGAATTCTGGCGGGTTGAGGTGTTGATTGTATGTAGAAGTCCGCGTGCTTTATTGGGCTAATGAAATATATATGGATCCTCTTGTTTCGAAGCCGGATTTGGTAAAACGTTACTCTGACCACCTACGTGATACGTGACCTCACTAAAGGAAAGGTCACTGCTGCTTAGCTCTGATCCCGGGGATAATTATCAGATGTGGCTAGTGCTACTGGTGAACGGGGTTACACCCTTTTGTGGGCCGAGTTACAGAATACCAAGGAAAAAACCCTGAAATTAGAGTTAGAAAACTTGAAATTAAAAGAAGAGATAGCAAGGATGAAAGAAGAAACGAGACAAGGAAAGCCGGTGAATGACGATTACTCTGGGGAATGGAAGGTTGTGAGGAGAGGGACGACCAAACTGGCGGTGAAGAATCACACCAAGGATACGACAACAACGACAACAAAAGCTAAGTGTACCAACTCGTTTAGTTCCTTGATAGACGAATTGGACGTTAGTACAGTCAGGGACAGGGCTGAAAAGGAAGGTATAAAAACTTTTACCTGGACAGAGCCTTTATTGGTAAAAATAAAAATAGGATGAGGGTGTGTTTGCCAGGGGCTGGGGTGGGGGATATAGTTGACAGGATGAACAATATCTTGTTTGGTAATGGGAACAAACCCATTATCTGTCTCAGTGCAGGAGGCAATGATATTGGCCAGTGTAGGAGGATAGCTAATGTAATACCGATTTTCAAGAAGGGGAATAGATCACTATCCTCTAACTACCGGCCAATCAGACTAACATCAATAGTAGGTAAACTACTAGAATCAATTATTTCAAACTCTATTTGAAACCACCTGGAGAAGCACAAGTTGATCAATGATTCCCAACATGTCTTCACAAGCTGGCGTTCATGTCTAACTAATCTGTTAACATTCTTTTCATCAGTTTTCGAATCGGTGGACGAGAGGCACAATTATGATGTGGTATATCTCGGCTTTAGCAAAGCCTTCGACAGAGTCCCCCACGATAGACTAATTAGAAAGGTAGAAGTCAATGGCATCAAAGGTAATATTCTTAAATGGATTAGGGCGTGGTTACGCTACAGGAAACAGCGAGAGAGCATAAACGGCACTAAATCGCATTGGAGCAACATCACTAGTGGAGCTCCCCAAGGCTCAGTACTTGGACCATTACTATTTATTATATACATAAACGACATAGATATCGGCATAGACAGCAACATAAGTAAATTTGTTGATGACACTAAAATAGGACGTGTAATTTAATATGACGAGGACTCTGCAAAACTACAGGAAGATCTAAACAAATTTTTCGAATGGTCGGAAAAATGGCAGTTGAAATTCAATGTGTACAAATGTAAAGTACTCAGTATAGGAGATGTAAACAGGAAAACCAGTTACCAGATGAACAACGATGCCATTGTGGAATCCGACTGCGAGAGAGATTTAGGAGTAATGATAAGTAGGAATCTTAAGCCAAGTAAACAATGTGTTTTTGCTCGAAAAAAGGCTAATAAAGTAATTGGGTTCATACAAAGGAGTGTTAGTTACAAGATTAGCGAGGTCATCTTAAAATTATATCATGTGCTTGTGAGACCTCACCTGGATTACGCAGTTCAGTTCTGGTCACCGTATTACAGAATGGATATAGAATCATTGGAAAGAATCCAGAGGAGAATGACAAGACTAATCCCGGGCATTATTAACCTTGAATACAGAGACAGGTTAAAGCATCTTAATTTACACTCCCTCGGGAGACGTAGAGTGAGGGGCGACAAGATAGAGGTGTATAAATGGAAGTCAGGGTTAAACAAAAGGGACATTACAAAGGTACTCAAACTATCCAACCAGGAGCGAACAAGTAACAATGGTTTTAAATTAGACAAAATTAGATTTCGGCGTGAAATAGGTAAACACTAGTTTGGAAACAGAGTAGCCGATGAATGGAACAAGTTACCAAATATCATCATTAACTCGAATATGCTGGATAGCTTCAGACATAGGTTGGAATCTTATATGAGCAATAGGGGTTGGGTATAAACGGGACTGCCCAGTATGGGTCAATAGGCCCGCTGCAGTTTCCTCCATTTTTATGTTCTTATATTCTTATGTAGTCCTCATTAGAGGTTCACGGCGTCATAAGCTCGTTGAACAGGCTTTGTGTGAAATATAACAGAGTCAAGGACTGCTTTTAGTATCCTGGTGGTCCAGAGGTAGCGTTCCCCGGTCACAGTCATCGGCTCGTGGGCCGTGGGTTCGAATCTTGGCAGGTTGAGGTGTTGATTGTATGTTGAAGTCCGCCTGCTGTATTGGGCTAATGAAATATATATGGATCCTCGTGTTTCGAAGGCGGATTTGGTAAAACGTTACTCTGACCACTTACGTGATACTGGTAGTCCCCATTAGAGGTTCACAGTGCAATAAGCTCATTGAACAGGCTTTGTGTGATATATAACAGAGTCTAGGACTGCTTTTAGTATCCTGGTGGTCCAGAGGTGGCATTCCCCGGTCACAGTCATGGGCTCGTGGGCCGTGGGTTCGAATCCTGGCGGGTTGAGGCATATATATATATATATATATATATATATATATATATATATATATATATATATATATATATATATATATATATATATATATATATATATATATATAAGCGCCTTCCGGGCTTTTAAAGGTTAATCAGACTCTTCACATTAAACTCGAACGTTATAATTCGGTCAAACCTGTTGAATACAATTCATTTTAGTATTTCAGATAAATTATACATAGGCAATCATACATAAATGTTTAATCCAATATATATTCACATAACAATCATGGCTATGTAATTAGTCTAATCTTAACACTTATAATGAGTACTTAATTTGTCATATTTCTATGTTGTCACAATGATAACCGATGCAATTGGCAAAGTCTACATATTTAAACAATAAGTACAAGTTAAATATACGTGTTGGAAGTCTCAAGAGACAGGTTAGGTGTTGGCTCTATGATGGAGATAGCTATAGTGCCAGTCCCTGCCCAGCGTCGCATGTCCACCATCACAATACTCTACTGTATATACTGTATGCGGGCAGGCACACCTAATAAACATGATATGACTAAAACCCTAACATAATGTTTGTTTATGTGTCATCCTACTCATAACTGCTTGCGGTAACATAAATATATATATATATATATATATATATATATATGTGTGTATGAAACGCGAGGTACATATATATACTTCATTTTTAGTCCATATAACACGCGGACTTTGAACATATAATCAACGACCCACAGACCTTGACAAACTTCCGCTAGCCACAAGGACACTAAAGCAGTCAGACTGTTATATTTCACAAAGCCTGTTCATCGAGCTGATGGCGCCGTGAACCTCATTGAAACTGCCGTGCTTTATATGTTCAAAGTCCGCGTGTTATATGGACTAAAATGAAGTATATATGTACCTCGCGTTTCATACCAGCTGGATTCGGTAAATGCTACTGACACCACATAAGAGCACGGGCAGTTTCCCAACGAGGTTCACGGCGCCATCAGCTCGTGAACGAAATATAACAGAGTCTAGAATATATATATATATATATATATATATATATATATATATATATATATATATATATATGCAAGTAAATCACTGTAGGTCGCGTGATCTAGGTATATGCTGATAACCACAAGGAAAGAAAACACGAAGTTCCCAAGCGCTTTCGTGTAATTCACATCTTCAGTGAGTACAGACTAGAGAAATACAAACCAAGGTGTATATATACAGAAAGGGTAGAACCAGGTCACTTCAGTAGGAACTTCGTGTTTTCTTCTTTCCTTGGTTATCACATATATATATATATATATATATATATATATATATATATATATATATATATATATATATATATATATATATATATATATATATATATATATATTATAAATCACACAGGAAAAGGAAACAACGGGCACCTTAACTCGTCTTTATTCAAGACATCTTCAGTTGCCTCTGAAGATGTCTTGAATAAAACAACAAATTTATTGGATCTACATGAGATATTTATATATGTATATATATATATATATATATATACTGTAAATAAATATGATGTATTTCTTTGTGTATAAACCTTTGTCCTGCGTGTCAGTGAGAAGTGATACCACCCTCAGTGTCAAGACCTGACTGAATTACTCAGAATAGGCATACTGTACTCCAAGCTTTGTCAATAAATTTGTTAAACTAAAAAAACTAAAACTCACTTTTTTTCCTCCCCCCTCCCCCAATTTTATTTTCTCGCTCTCTTACTCTCTCCCTTCCTTTTCTCCTACTTTTATTCTTTTTCCCTCTCATTCTTACTCTCCTCCCTTCCTTTCTTACTCTCTTCCTCCATCCCACTCTTACTCCTTCGGTCCTCCCACTGTTACTTCCTCCCTCCCTCCCTCCCTCATTTCCTCCCTTCTTCATGACTTCCCTCCCACTTTTCCTTCCTCCCTCTATATTCCCTCTCTTACCCTCCCCCTTTCCCCCATCCTCCCTTCCACTCCTTACGGCCAACCTCTTTCCCTTCCTCTCACTCCTACTCCCTCCTTTTGCTCGTTCACCCTCCTCTCTCTCGTATCTATCAGCCCTTTTCTTCTCCTTCTCTCCCTCTCGCTCCTTCCCATTCTTCACACTTTCCTCTCTTGCTCTCTCCTTCCTTCTCTTTTCGCTTCCTCACCTCCCACCCTCCCTCTAGTTCCTCCTCTCCCTTTCCTCATTCTTCCATCTCTTACTCTGTCCCTCCTCTTCCTTTCGTTACTTATCTCCCTCTTTCCCTTTCCCTCCCCCCTTGTCTGGCTTGCTCCCTCATTTTCTCCCTTTTGTCTCTTTGGTATCCCCACCCTCCCTCCCTCCTTTTTCCCTGCTTCCCTTCCATCCCTCCCTTCATTCTCTCTCGTACCTTGGCCCCCCCTCCTTCCCTTTCGTACTCCTTCTCTGGCTCGCTCCCTTATTATCTCACTTCCTGTTTTTCCATTATTTTTTTTTGTAGAGAAAGGAGGTGTGAAATAAGATTAGAGGTGGGGGAAGGAAGTTATAGTTCGGAAATTGAAGAAATTTAGGAGGAGGTAAGAGAGGGCGGGCTGACCACCTGCTAAGCTAATAGTGTGTTCGGGTTGTGTCATGGGTTAGTTATTGTCTGTTAGTACAGGCAATAGACATCCTACCCTGTCCTATATATGGATGTTTTAAGGGTCTTATTTCATATTCCGCCGACCCTACTGGCGGATGCTGGTCTAGGGAGGTTGTCTATTGCCTGGCCGTATAGATCGGGGGTGATAATGGTAACTTTTTGGGAACCATGTATGGTTGTTGTCGTTATCTGGTGGGAGTCTTCCTTCCGTCACTGGTCTGCGACCCGGGGGGGGGGGGTGGCCTGGGGAGGAAGATCAGTTACCAGCTGGCCATTGTGGTGTGAAGGTCTGTGATAATACCTGATAAATGTGCCGTATCTAGATGTATATCTAATTATAGATTACATGATAAAAGATGAGATTTTATTGATTTCCTAAGGATGAAAAACAGATAAAAAAGTTAATTTTATTGTACCTGCAGCAAATATATAGGGTACAGCAGGAGGAATGGCAATACTTGAGAGCCACTGGCAGGTTTAAATTTAAATTCCGTAAATCTGACTAACTTTCGGCCAGGAAACAGGATGTGAGACAAGTAATTATTTGTTATTTGAAACTGTTATACAGCCTAGTCATCTGTAATATATCTAGTGACCATATTGATAAATTGAAAACCCTACATATATATACTCTGTATCTACTGATTTATTGTAATAGCTATATATATATATATATATATATATATATATATATATATATATATATATATATATATATATATCTTGACAAAATCACACGAAAAGGGAAAACAACGGAGCACTCTAGCTTGTCTTTCGGTTCAAGACATCTTCAGAGTAACTGATTATACGGACAGAGAGAGGCTTAAATATGAAGAAAGTAATCTTAAAACATGAGGTCAGGTCATAATGATGTCATCCACTAATCCCCACACCAACACACACGTTGTC
>NW_024718273.1:1417204-1510234 GCF_018991925.1 Homarus americanus
CTATCATAGATAATAATAATAATAAAACACACAATAATAATACAATAATAATAATAATAATAATAATAATAATAATAATAATAATAATAATACCACGCTATGATTAATATTGAGAAACAATATATGTATGTTGTGTTGTCAAAGTAAGAGAAACAATTGAAACCGTGCAATTGTGTGTAAATGAGGCAGAAAGTCAGATCAGCAACCTGGGACTTGGTCAAAATTTTTGTGATGCCATATGCCAGCAGGGTCCACCTTTAGACAAGACATGATAATTATAATCATTACCAATTTTAATTATTTCTTTTAACTATTTTATTTAATTCTTGTATTCCTTCTCCTCCCCCCACCCCCAAGTAAATGGCTAGCCCATTTGCCTATGATTATTTATTTGCTTTTACACTGATTCTGGTCCCAAAATCATAAGAGAGGAAGAAGAGGATTGTTAATAATAATTATAATAATTTTTTAATACTAAGAATAGGAATATCATAAAAAAAATAAGATTACGTGAGAAGTTCAAGTGGCTAACTGAACGATAGTGTTCTAGGTGATGAGAAAATCAGAAAATGGTGTACATCCTGAATGTGAAAAATAACTCACTTTAGTACCGAAAGACTAACCTTAAGCCCACTTTGTTTGTGATCCACATAAACGACATACAGTAGATAAAAATATATGGAGTCACATTGTAAAAGCCTGCTGATAACAAAGATATTTGGAAAGGTAATAAGTCAAGATGATTTGTCACCAATACGAAAAGCCCTGCGTGAGCTATTCAAATGGTCTCGAGACTGAAAAATGCTCTTTAATATTACGAAATGCAAGACCCTACAGGTAAGATACAACAACCCCAATCACAACAATTTTGTTAATAACACTTCCCTGGATACTGTCGAGAAGGAGAAAGATCTTGGTGTTGTGATACATCATTCACTGAAGGCAGCGTAACAAATAGGGTCAACTGTGAGAAAAGCAAATCGAGATTTGGGTCTTATAAAGCGCGTCTTTGAAGACAAAGATAGGAAAAATCTCCTTCAATAGTACAAATCTCAATTATCCAAGTTAACTAAGGGCTTTAGGACTATCAGTCCTTCAGACAAGGCACAATAGGGCATTAGGGCAGGTCTCACTGAAACATTCAAAATTCTGAAAGGGATGGAAAACGTAAACCCGGGGCATTTCTTTGTGCTGTCACGCACCACCTAACTCACCTAATGGTAATAAAGTAAAAGTAATACAGGGTTAATATCAATGAGTTATTAGATCAAGATGATGTAAGGTGAGGCAGACCAGCGATCACATCACACAATATACCCTCCCACCACCGGACCTCACACCGGTATTGTAAGCGGGACATAATATGTACGGTACCCGAGTGAGTGACCTCCATCGGGCGACATCAGGCGACATCAGGCGACTCTCGCCAAGAAATAAGTGACTCAGGAACACTTGTATCTAAATATCCACGTTACAAAAGCCTGACCAACTACCAGTAAATACCCAAACACACAAAGTCAACAACACACACCAGACCACTCGTCTTGTAGTTCAGACAACACAAGGAACAACATCCACCAGGCTGTCAACGATAACAACTTTAACTGTCCAACAAAATCAGAATACATGTACACGAGGGAGCGATATGATGTACAGAAGCGAACAACATACATGTACACGAGAAAACAGCATACATATACACGAGAGAACAACATACATGTACACGAGGTAACAACATATATGTACACGAGAGAACAACATACATGTACACGAGAGAACAATATATACGTACACGAGAGTACAGCATACATGTACACGAGAGAACAACATATACATGTACAAGAGAAAACATCATACACCGCAGGAGAGAAGTAAAACTATGAGCCCTGACATCTAATACACGATGAAACTAACATAAACGAGAACAAAACAATAACAAAGGGGCAAGTTATCCAAAAATATAGCAGAAAAGATTTGAAAGTGACCATCATACTCCTGACGACCAGCTGAAAGAGGCTGGCCAAGGAAAACAATGAACAGGGACTCAAAAGGCATTTCATTTAACGGGTGGAGGTTGAGCCTGCATCAAAAGTTGGGATGGGGTCGTGTTCTGTCTTTGATGTTGGAAGCTCTTTGTGTTGGAGGGAGGTTTGGCCGCCTGAGTGTGTTAACTCGCTCTCTCGGCCACAGTTCCGTTATTTAAGTAAGTCCCAGACGCAGTGTTGAAGGTCATACAGTTTCATTAACACTCACCTGCCGGGGAGATGGGCTTCGAGTAAACCGTATAACAGGATGATGGACGGCGAGTGGTGGAGCTTTACTTGAAGGAGATGAATTATCTGACAGTGGTGATGGTGGGGCTGTACCTGATGGTGTTGATAGTGGGGCTTTAACTGATGGTTGTGATGGTGGGGCTGTACCTGATGGTGGTGATAGTGGGGCTGTACCTGATGGTGTTGATGGTGGGGCTTTAACTGTGTGGTGGTGATGGTGGGGCTGTACCTGATGGTGTTGATAGTGGGGCTTTAACTGATGGTGGTGATGGTGGGGCTGTACCTGATGGTGGTGATAGTGCGGCTGTACCTGATGGTGATGGTGGTGGGCTGTACCTGATGGTGGTGATGATGGGGCTATACCTGATGGTGGTGATGGTGGTGGGGCTGTACCTGATGGTGATGATGATGGGCTGTCCCTGATGGTGATGATAGTGAGGTTGTACCTAATGGTGGTGAGGATGGTAGGGATGTACCTGGTGGTGGTCATGATAGTGGGGATGCACCTGATGGTGGTGATGGTGGGACTATGCCTGATGGTGGTGATGGTGGTGGGACTGTACTTTTTTACGGGGTTGCCACGGACACAGGACAAACGACCCACAGCAGGGGGCGAAAAGAAGAAAAGAAATTGAATACAGGTTGACAACCCTTTATCGAAATTCCGAAAACCGAAAGCTCTAAGAACCGAAAGTTTTTTTGGGGCTGCTTTTTTTTTAACAGTGATTATTAGCCCCCCAGGCACAGATCACTGACCCACATCGGGGCCTGGGGGCAAAAATGGAATAGTAATAATAATTATAATAATAATTATTCATAGTAAATAAAAATTTTAATAAAAATACACCAAAATAAAATAATAATGATTACAATAATAATAATATTAATAACAATAATACTGTAATAATAAAATAATAATACAGTACAGAAATACAAGAATGAAAAAAACATCAAAAGTGAGAAACACGACCTAGACCTATGAATTATTATTATTATTATTATTATTATTATTTTTATTATATTTTCGACCCCCAGGCCCCAATGTGGGTCAGTGATCTATGCCCGGGAGGGCTAATACACATAAAAAAAAAAAAAACCTAACCTAACCATTCTGAAAACCGAAAAAATTCCGAAAACCGAAATGCCTCTGGCTCCAAGGATTTCGGATGAGATGTCAACAACCTGTATAGAGAAGAAAAGGGTTATACTGTGTTAATCGACAACACGATGGTGATGATAATGGGGCTGTACCTGATGGTGAAGATGGTAGGGCTGTACCTGATGGTGATGATAGTGAGGTTGTACCTGATGGTGGTGATGGTGGGGCTGTACCTGATAGTGGTTATGATGGTAGGGCTGTACCTCATGGTGGTGATAGTGGGCTGTTCCTGATGGTGGTGATGGTGGGGATGTACCTGATGATGGTTATGGTGGGGCTCTACCTGATGGTGGTGAATATGGTGAAGCTGTACCTTATGATGGTGATGATCAGGCTGTACCTGATGGTGGGGCTGTACCTGATGGTGGCGCTGTACCTGATGATGGTGATGACGGGGCTGTACATTATGGTGGTGATGGTGGGGCTGTACCTGATGGTGGTGATAGTAGTGTTGTACCTGGTGGAGTGGCTGTACCTGATGGTGGCGCTGTACCTGATGATGGTGATGACGGGGCTGTACATTATGGTGGTGATGGTGGGGCTGTACCTGATGTTGATGATGGTGAGCCTGTACATTGATGGTGATGTAGCTGTACCTGATGGTGGTGATAGTGGTGTTGTACCTGATGGTGGTGATGATGGGGTTGTACCTGATGGAGATGATGGTGGGGCTGTACCTGATGGTGGGGATGTACCTGATGAAGGTGATCGTGGGGCTATACCTGATGGTGATGATGATGAGGGGCTGTACCTGATGGTGGTGATGATGGCGCTGTACCTGATAGTGGAGATGCTGGGGCTGTACTTGATGGTGGTGATAGTGGGGTTGTACCTGATGGTGGTGATGGTGGGGCTTTACCTGATGGTGGTGATGGTGGGGGCTGTACTGGTGGGGGTGATGGTGAGGCTGTACCTGATGGTGGTGATGATGAGGGCTGTACCTGGCGGTGATGGTGGGCTCACCTGATGGTGGTGATGCTGGGGCTGCCTGATGATGGTTATGGTGGGGCTCTACCGATGGTGGTGAATGGTGAAGCTGTACCTGATGATGGTGATGATCAGGCTGTACGATGGTGGGCTGACCTGATGGTGGCGCTGTACCTGATGATGGTGATGACAGGGCTGTACATTATGGTGGTGATGGTTGGGCTGTACCTGATGTTGATGATGGTGAGCCTGTACATTGATGGTGATGTAGCTGTACCTGATGGTGGTGATGGTGGGGGCTGTACCCGATGGGTGATGGTGAGGCTGTACCTGATGGTGGTGATGATGAGGGCTGTACCTGGCGGTGGTGATGGTGGAGCTCCACCTGATGGTGGTGATGCTGGGGCTGCCTGATGGTGGTGATAGTGAGGCTGTACCTGATGGTGGTGATGGGGGGCCTTACCTGATGGTGGTGATAGTGGAAGGCTGTACCTGATGGTGGTGATGGTGGGGGGCTTTACCTAATGGTGGTGATAGTGGGGGCTGTACCTGATGGTGGTGATGGTGGAGCTGCACCTGGTGGTGGTGATGGTTTGGGCTGTACCTGGTGGTGGTGATGATGGGGCTGTACCTGATGGTGGCGCTGTACCTGATGGTGGTGATGCTGGGGCTGCCTGATGGTGGTGATGGTGGGGAAGCTTTACCTGATGGTGGTGATAGTGGGGGCTGAACCTGATGGTGGTGATGGTGGAGCTGCACCTGGTGGTGGTGATGGTGGGGCTGTACCTGTGGTGGTGATGATGGGGCTGTACCTGATGGTGGTGATAGTGGTGTTGTACCTGATGGTGGTGATGATGGGGCTGTACCTGATGGAGATGATGGTGGGACTGTACTGATGGTGGGACTGTACCTGATGGTGGGGATGTACCTGAGTGGTGGTGATGAAGGGGCTGTACCTGATGGTGGTCATGGTGAGGCTGTACCTGATGGTGGTGATCGTGGTCTATACCTGATGGTGGTGATGATGGGGGGCTCTACCTGATGGTGGTGATGATGGCTCTGTACCTGATGGTGGTGATGCTGGGGATGCACCTGATGGTGGTGATAGTGAGGCTGTACCTGATGGTGGTGATGGTGGGGCCTTACCTGATGGTGGTGATAGTGGAAGGCTGTACCTGATGGTGGTGATGGTGGAGCTGCACCTGGTGGTGGTGATGGTGGAAGGCTGTACCTGGTGGTGGTGATGATGGGGGCAACACAGTGGTGGTAATGATGGGGCTGTACCTGATGGTGGTGATAGTAGGGCTCTACCTAATGGTGGTGATGCTGGGGCTGTACCTGATGGTGGTGATGGTGAGCCTGTATCTGATGAGTGATGATGATAGGGCTGTACCTGATGGTGGTGATGGTGAGCATGTACCTGATGGTGCTGATGATAGGGCTGTACTTGATGGTGATGATAGCGGGGTTGTACCTGATGGTGGTGATGGTGAAGGGGCTTTACCTGATGGTGATGATGGTGAAGCTGTACCTCATATTGGTGATGATGAGGGCTTTACTGACGATGATGATGGTGGGGTTGTACCTGATGATGATGATAAAGGCTGATGGTGGTGATGGTGGGGCTGTACCTGATGGTGTTGATGGTGGGGCTTTACCTGATGGTGGTGATGGTGAACCTGTACCTGGTGATGATGATAGGATGGGACTGTACCTGATGATGGTGATGACGGGGCTGTACATTATGGTGGTGATGGTGGGGCTGTACCTGATGTTGATGATGGTGAGCCTGTACATTGATGGTGATGTAGCTGTACCTGATGGTGGTGATAGTGGGGGCTGTACCCGATGGGGGTGATGGTGAGGCTGTACCTGATGGTGGTGATGATGAGGGGCTGTACCTGGCGGTGGTGATGGTGGAGCTCCACCTGATGGTGGTGTGGTGATGCTGGGGCTGCCTGATGGTGGTGATAGTGAGGCTGTGCCTGATGGTGGTGATGGGGGGCCTTACCTGATGGTGGTGATAGTGGAAGGCTGTACCTGATGGTGGTGATGGTGGGGGGCTTTACCTAATGGTGGTGATAGTGGGGGCTGTACCTGATGGTGGTGATGGTGGAGCTGCACCTGGTGGAGTAGTGATGGTTTGGGCTGTACCTGGTGGTGGTGATGATGGGGCTGTACCTGATGGTGGCGCTGTACCTGATGGTGGTGATGCTGGGGCTGCACCTGATGGTGGTGATGGTGGGGAAGCTTTACCTGATGGTGGTGATAGTGGGGGGCTGAACCTGATGGTGGTGATGGTGGAGCTGCACCTGGTGGTGGTGATGGTGGGGCTGTACCTGGTGGTGGTGATGATGGGGCTGTACCTGATGGTGGTGATAGTGGTGTTGTACCTGATGGTGATGATGATGGGGCTGTACCTGATGGAGATGATGGTGGGACTGTACCTGATGGTGGGACTGTACCTGATGGTGGGGATGTACCTGATGGTGGTGATGAAGGGGCTGTACCTGATGGTGGTCATGGTGAGGCTGTACCTGATGGTGGTGATCGTGGGTCTATACCTGATGGTGGTGATGATGAGGGCTCTACCTGATGGTGGTGATGATGGCTCTGTACCTGATGGTGGTGATGCTGGGGATGCACCTGATGGTGGTGATAGTGAGGCTGTACCTGATGGTGGTGATGGTGGGGCCTTACACAGTGGTGGTGAGTGGAAGGCTGTACCTGATGGTGGTGATGGTGGAGCTGCACCTGGTGGTGTGATGGTGGAGGAAGGCTGTACCTGGTGAGGTGATGAGTGGGGCTGTGTACCTGATGAGGCAGGTGATGATGGGGCTGTACCTGATGGTGAAGGTGATGGTAGGGCTCTACCTAATGGTGGTGATGCTGGGCTGTACCTGATGGTGGTGATGGTGACCTGTATGGTGATGATGATGATAGGGCTGTGTACCTGAGGGTGGTGATGGTGACATGTACCTGATGGTGCTGATGATAGGGCTGTACTTGATGGTGATGATGGCGGGGTTGTACCTGATGGTGAGGTGATGGTGAAGGGGCTTTGCAGTGGTGATGATGGTGGCTTCTTGCCTCATATTAGTGATGATGAAGGGGCTTTACCTGACGATGATGATGGTGGGGGTTGTACCTGATGATGATGATAAAGGGGCTGTACCTGATGTAGAGGTGGTGATGGTGGGGCTGTACCTGAGTGTAGGTGTGTGGGTGGGGCTTTACTGATGGTGGTGATGGTGAACCTGTACCTGATGGTGATGATGATAGGATAGGACTGTACCTGATGGTGGTGATGGTGTGGCTGTACCTGATGGCGATGATAGTGTTGCTTTACCTGATAGTGGTGATAGTGGGGCTGTACCTAATGATGGTGATGCTGGGGCTGTACCTGATGGTGGTGATATTGAGCCTGTACCTGATGGTGCTGATGATAGGGCTGTACTTGATGGTGATGATAGCGGGGTTGTACCTGATGGTGGTGATGGTGAAGGGGCTTTACCTGATGGTGATGATGGTGAAGCTGTACCTGATGGTGGTGATGATGAAGGGGCTGTACGTGATGATGATAATGGTGAGGCTGTACCTGATGGTGGTGATGGTGGGGCTGTACAAGATGGTAGTGATGATTTTGAGGCTGTACCTGATGGTGGTGATAGTGGGGCTTTACCTGATGGTGATGATTGTGAGCCTGTACCTTATTGTGATGCTTTACCTAATGGTGGTGATAGTGGTGCTGTACCTGATGGTGGTGATGATGTGGCTGTACCTGATGGTGGTAATTGTGGAGCTGTACCTGATGGTGGTGAAAGTAAGGCTGTACCTGATGGTGGTGATGGTGGAGCTGTACTTGATGATGGTGATTCTGTACCTGCAGGTGAGGTTGATGGGTTGTACTTGAATGGTGATGAAATTGGGGCTTTACCTAATGGTGGTAATGATGGGGCTGTACCTAATTGTGGTGATGATGGTGAGGCTGTACCTCATGGTAGTGATGATGATGAGGCTCTACCTCATGGTAGTGATGATGATGAGGGTGTACCTCATGGTGATGATGGTGAGGCTGTACCTGATGGTGGTGATCGTGGGGTTGTACCTAATTGTGGTGATGATAGTGGGGCTGTACCTGATGGTAGTGATGGTGGGGCTGTACCTGATGGTAGTGATGGTGGGGCTGTACAAGATGGTTTTGATGATGATGAGGTTGTAGCTGATGGTGGTGATAGTGGTCCTGTACCTGTTGGTAGTTAAGATGGGGCTGTACCTGATGGTGGTGATCGTGGAGCTCTACCTGATTGTGGTGTTGTGAGGCTGTACCTGATGGTGATGATGGTATGGCTGGACCTGATGGTGGTGATGATGGGGCTGTTCTTGATGGTGGTGATGATGGGGCTGTACTTGATGGTGATGATGTTGGGGTTGTAGCTAATGGGGATGAGGGTAGGGCTGTACCTGATGGTGATAATGGTGGGGCTGTATCTGGCGGTGATTATGGTGGGGCTGTACCTGATGGTGGTGATGATGGGGCTCTGCCTGATGGAGGTGATGATGGAGCTGTACTTGATGATGATGGTGGTGGGGCTGTACCTGATGGTGGTGCTGATGGGGCTGTAATTGATGATGATGATGGTGTGGCTGTACCTAATGGTGGTGATGATGGGGCTGTGCCTGATGATGAGGATGATGGTGTGGCTGTACCTGATGGTGATGATGATGGGGCTGTACCTGATGTTGGTGATGATGGGGCTGTACCTGATAATGGATGATGCTTGGGCTGTACCTGATGGTGGTGATGATGGTGGTGCTGTACCTGACGGTGATGATGGTTGGGGCTGTAGTAGACGGTAGGGCCCAAAGACTGGTGAGGGAAAAATATCAACAGGGAGGTGAGGACTGTAAACTCACCTGTGGAGATCACGTGGTTTGCCCCCCTCACCTCGACCTTGTCCATTCTCGTTTATAAACATAGATTTCCTCCGCCTCCATTCACCGCAGTTGCCAGTCATCAGTGTCATCAAGATATATCAGCCTCTTAGGAGTAGATATTTTATCACAGTTATAACCTTTGGCTCTGACCTACACGTTTGATCCAATGTCTCAAAAATTTTAATCCAATTCTTCTCTGGCCAGCATAGTCTACACCAGATTAACCCGGCATTTTTTTCTTACTCCCGTTTAAAAAAAAGCGGATGTATAATAATTCGTATCTGTTCGTAAACTTTCTCCCATCCGTATTATAACTTTCCAGGAATATTAACCACCAGTAGGCAAGTTGCTCATGTTACGAACCCCTCCACCCAGCACTACGAACCACACCATCTATTGTCTTGATCTACCTACCCAGCACCACGAGCAACGCCATCTAGGGACGAGACACGAGTATGACTCGTCTTAGTTAACACTCCGGGGTTTCCCTTCTCCATATCCTGGTTGTTGCGTCACTTCTTCCAAGTCTTCTTTGTGAGCTCCAATTCGAGGAGAGAGGACTTGGCTCTGGGAAGTGACCACAGGATCATCTATCCTCTAAACCTACGGTGCAGTGACTACCTACCGTCTTCTACAATACTCAGCCTTACTCGTCAGCCATCTCAGCTCCTCACTTAAGTATTTGTATCTTGTATTGCCTCCCCCACGTCCACTTGCTTCAAAATTGTTTATGTTGTATTAATATGTATATACTGTTAATGTTTAGGTTAAGTTTGGTTAAGGGTAATTTATAAGCTGAATATTTTGTTTAGGGATTTATGGTACTCTATTATACACAACGAAAACTCGCATCCTTTGTCTACCCTTTTATAGTCCGATTGTCTTTGTTTTGTTTTTTTTGTTACCTGTTGGGATCTGGGTAGACGTATAACTATATTCTAAATCCCCAACTCGTAACAAATGGCGACCCTGACAGGACACGACCTTAAGTACCATATTCCTTCCTCCCTTGTTACTCAGTGTTAATTATTCCTCCCAGTCACTTCTGTTCACAATTGCTTTACGGTGGTTTAAAGTTTCCTTCATATGTGTGTGCATATATTGGTATTATCGTATAGTAAGAGTGACAGACGTAGGATATTAGGTTCCAAGTGTCATAAGGCTTACCTGTTATTACACGTGGCAGTCGTGTAGTAAGTCTTATCGAGTGTTGGGAAGAATCCGGATCTGTTTAATGCCGTACCCTCACTCCAGAGTAGGCTGTTCCATAGTCACTAGTTTAGGGTGAAGTGATATCTTGGGACGCCCTGCTCTACCAGGACCCCATAATTATAAAGCCTCAATTATTGTTCTTCTCATTATCTCATTCAGGGTCAATCATACCATTTATCAGGGTTGTTTATCCGGATCTTTATATTAACGCCGTAATATGCCCTTCCTCTTTAAAGTATCTCAGGGTTGTTAATCCGGATCTTTATATTAACGCCGTAATACGCCCTTCCTCTTTAAAGTATCTCGCGGTTGTTAATCCGGATCTTTATATAAAATGCCGTAATACGCCCTTCCTCTTTCAAGTATCTCAGGGTTGTTAATCCGGATCTTTATATTAATGCCGTAATACGCCCTTCCCCTTTCAAGTCTCTTATCCTTATCTAAGGATCTTCTCAGAAGAACAATAATCATAAGTGTAATTTCCCGAGGTAGTTTCCGGGACTTTCTGGTTATCCACTGCCGTGATATTTTCTAGGGTTATAAACGTATCTTATCTTTTGACCATTAATTAATTTATCTAGGTTTTCTTAATGGCCACCTCAGGATTTGTTAAACTTGGTAGTCCTGGAGGAGTGGAAAAGCAAGATACCATTTCACATCTTGAAGCATGTGGAGGAGCGTGAAGAGGTTAATTTAGGACGTGCGGCTGAGCTGGCTGATGAGTACGCCTTGCTGGTGGAGTCACTGTGCCGTAGGGAACGTGGTACTTTCCGACATGTTAGGTCCTCCTCTGATGATAACCTTGGGGACGTGAGTGGTAGGTCGAAAGGTCCCACACCTACCCTCCCCCCTAATGCAACCAAAGTTTATTGTTCTTACTGTAAAAACCCAGGCCATACGATCCAGTCTTGTAAACACCCAAAGTGTCGAACTGCTAAAAGTAGTTCCCTGGATCCCACATCCAAACCAATAGCAAACACCAATGTGGAAAGGCCCCATCAGGATCTATTCTCTTCATTCACCTATGAGGGAAAATTTTCAATCATAGAGGGGTCTCGTTCTTTCCCTATTCGTATACTACGTGATACGGGCGCAGCACAATCTATCCTCCTGTTTAACGTCATTCCTGATATATCTACCGCATTTACTAATGAGAGTGTTCTAATTTCGGATCTCTCATCCCATTCTTCCTATCCTTTAGCTAAAGTGCACCTCCAATGTCCCTTGATTACTGGGGAAGTGCAAATAGCCATTAGGAAAGATCCAATGCCTGTGAGCGGCATTCATTTATTATTGGGTAATTACTTGGTAGGAGATCTAGTGGTTCCTAACATAAAGACAGTCGACTCTCCCTTACCTGTCAACTCCACCACTGACCTTAAAGAAACTATTCCTCATCTTTTCCCATCTTGTGCTGTCACCCGGTCACAGAATGTGCGAAATGGGCCCTCTTTATCTAAAACCACCTCCAATATCTTACTACCCACAGAAAATCTGTACAATAAGACCATTAGTAAGGATGAGCTCATTACAGCCCAACAATCTGATCCATCTTTGTTCAAACAGGTGATGAAAGACCCCAGTGTGGACCATTGTACATCTTCGGCTTACCACCCACCGTCCCAAGGTTGCTTGGAACGGTTCCATCAAAACTTTCAAATCAATGCTAATAAACTATCTCCTCTCAACTATATAGTCCATACTCCTGATCGCCGAAAAGATTCACAACTTGTTCACATTAATCTCATGAGACTTTACCATTCCAGGCAGTCAGAGGAAGACATCCCAGAGGCTATAAGCCAACCTGTATTGCATAAGGTTTTGTCAGGGCCGGAGCCGGAGACAGATGACATGGACCTATTGGAGAATTTAGACTTCCCTTTACCTAAAGAAAACCCTGCTAACAGTCACATACTCAACAACTTGGATGAGTATTTTTCTGTTCTGAATCCATCTCAAGCAAAAGATCTCACTAAGTTATTATCAACATTTCCTAAAGTCACGTCAGACCTCCCAGGGTTTTGCAATATGCTTAAACATGATATTAAGCTAATCTCAGATGATGTACAACCCATTAGGCAATCAGCCTATCGACTAAATCCACAAAAAAAAGAGATTATGAAAAAGGAGGTAGATTTTTTGTTAAAACATAACTTAGCTGAGCCTAGTACCTCCTCCTGGGCTTCACCTTGCCTTCTCATTCCAAAACCCGATGGCACTTTTCGTTTCTGTACCGATTATCGTAAAGTGAACCAGGTCACTGTCTCAGATTCCTACCCTTTACCTTTGATTGAAGATATAATTGACAGCATAGGCTGTGCCAAATTTATCAGTACCGTGGACCTATTGAAAGGATATTACCAAGTGGGACTCACGGATAGGGCAAAAATAATCTCGGCATTTATAACTCCATTTGGTCTTTTTCAATATTTGGTTATGGCGTTTGGCTTTTCTAATGCTCCAGCCACATTCCAGAGGGCCATCAACTACCTTATTCAGGACCTAGGTGGGACGTTCGCCTACCTGGATGACCTGGTGGTGGTGTCGGACAGCTGGGACGAACATCTGGTGCGTTTGGAGATACTGTTTGCACGACGGCAAGAGACTGGATTCACCATAAACCTGGCTAAATCTGCTTTTGGCCGGGCCTCAGTGACTTACCTGGGACATATCGTTGGGCATGGTATGGTGAGACCCAAGGACGCAAACGTTAGAGCCATCTTGTCCTTCCCCACTCCAAGGACGAGGAAGGAACTCATGCGGCTACTACCGTCGGTTCTGCAGTAACTTCTCCAGCGTGGCTGGACCCCTCACAGACCTTACCAGTTCTGCGGTCCCTTACATCTGGAACCAGAGGTGCGACCAGTCTTTCCACCGCCCCAAAGCCTTCCTTGCCTCCAAGCCTGTAGTCCACCCCCCTGACTACACCTCGCCCTTCCATCTGCAAATCGACGCTAGTGGTGTCGGAGTGGGGACTGTGCTCCTACAACCCGACCCAACCACTGATGTTCTTCACCCTGTGGCATATTACTCCGCCAAGTTGAAAAAACATCAGACCAACTACTCGACCATAGAGAAGGAGGCCCTGGCTCTGGTGTTGGCAATAAAGAAGTTTGAATGTTACCTCCAGTCTTGCCCACAAACAACCCTAGTCTTCACCGACCATAACCCACTCACGTTCATCCAACCTGATTGCAGACTCCTTATCCCGAGCTCCAGTGGAAATGCAGCAGCTACTCTCCAGACGCGCCAGGTGATCACCTCCTTCGCGCCCGCGCTATGGAGGACTTTGGAGGGGGGGTGTGTTACGAACCCCTCCACCCAGCACTACGAACCACACCATCTATTGTCTTGATCTACCTACCCAGCACCACGAGCAACGCCATCTAGGGACGAGACACGAGTATGACTCGTCTTAGTTAACACTCCGGGGTTTCCCTTCTCCATATCCTGGTTGTTGCTTCACTTCTTCCAAGTCTTCTTTGTGAGCTCCAATTCGAGGAGAGAGGACTTGGCTCTGGGAAGTGACCACAGGATCATCTATCCTCTAAACCTACGGTGCAGTGACTACCTACCGTCTTCTACAATACTCAGCCTTACTCGTCAGCCATCTCAGCTCCTCACTTAAGTATTTGTATCTTGTATTGCCTCCCCCAAGTCCACTTGCTTCAAAATTGTTTATGTTGTATTAATATGTATATATTGTTAATGTTTAGGTTAAGTTTGGTTAAGGGTAATTTATAAGTTGAATATTTTGTTAAGGGATTTATGGTACTTTATTATACACAACGAAAACTCGCATCCTTTGTCTACCCTTTTATAGTCCGATTGTCTTTGTTTTGTTTTTTTTGTTACCTGTTGGAATCTGGGTAGACGTATAACTATATTCTAAATCCCCAACTCGTAACACTCATCACTAGCCACCAGTCGTTGGGTTGAATGTCAAGTTCAGAAGTTAGGTGAAGGTTTAATGTCTCATCTGCCAGCTGTGTCATGATGTACAGCTTTTCATATTTTAAGACAGCTGCGCCACACCACCTGTGTTGCCTCTCTGAGGTATTATTATTATTATTATGATTATTATTATTATTATTATTATTATTTTATTTGTTTAATTATAATTATTATTAATATTATTATTATTTTTTTTATTTATTTACTATATATATATATATATATATATATATATATATATATTATATATATCATCACCTCAACCCGCCAGGATTCGAACCCACGGCCTACGAGCCCATGACTGTGACCCGGGAACGCTAATGGCTGGACCACCAGGATGCAAAAGCAGTCCTAGACTCTGTTATATTTCACACAAAGCCTGTTCAACGAGCTTATGGCGCCGTGAACCTCTAATGGGGACTACCCGTATCACTTAGGTGGTCAGAGTAACGTTTTACCAAATCCGGCTTCAAAACACGGGTTGAGGTGTTAATTGTATGTAGAAGTCCACTTGTTTATTAAGCACGAATATGTATATGTATATGTATGTATATGTATATATATATGTATATGTATATATGTATATCTATATGTATGTATATGTATATGTATATATATGTATATGTATATGTATATGTATATATATATATGTATATGTATATGTATATATATATATATATATATATATATATATATATATATATATATATATATATATATATATATATATATATATATATATATATATATATGTAATATTCAGAAATTTCAGAGTAATTTCAAATGCCCTGCCATTAGCGATACTGAGCGTTCAAGGTCGTCTGAGGGAAGAGAGCGCTCCCCGCCCATAGCGAGAGATTGTGGAACTAGGCCTAAGTGATATTAAATGTAATTTGCCGAATTAATAATGATGCGATTCATGAAGTTAAGGGACTATTATTGAATTTGAAATTATTATAGATCGTTTATCAGTCTGAATAATGTTACGGGCGTCCCAAGGAGTTATTAGTTAGGCGGAAAATATGTCACGTAGGCCTAAGCTAACGCCTTGAGAGGAGACGCGACGCTGGCTGGTCCTCAGTCACGGGGAGCATTCAGACATACAAGACGTCCCTGCGCGTCCGTCCACAGAAATAGTCACGTGGCCTAGTCACCTGTGCTGCGCTATTGCAGTATAATAAGTAAGTCTCATTCGATCTCAGACCGGGTTAGATAGGGCAGTGGTAAAGTAAACTAGAGCTAACAGTGAGTTCATTTCAGGGTTTCCGTCAGAACCCACTTGACCGGAGTTGACTGCGGGAGATTGACTGCCGTTTGAGACTGCAGTTGATGATTGAGGGTGGCGATTGTCGCCATTGGACCGATCAGTGTAGGCCTGTCTCTGTTTAGCAGGGTAGCAAAGGATCTCTTGAGTGAACGAGTGCTCCCGACAAGTAAAACGACACGGTACCAGCATCAGCAGTGGGTGATCAGTTCTTACCACTCGGGTACACAACACCATGTGTCCTCGGTCAGCTAGAAGCGTTACCTACTGGCCATAGACACCTGCTGGCGTTCTCTCTTCCTGCCCATGGACGCACTGGGAGTACACTGAGGCTATCTGAGTAAATTAATGGTCACACACAGAGACCATGAGTCTAGGACTCTAGGAGATACCTAGAGGAACATTTTATCTCCCTTATTACGGGTGTAGTTAATACCATTTCTCAGTTACTGATATTATCTTGACGTGTGTAGTTTAATATTTCTTTAATAATTTTGATAGTATTGTTTTTTGAATGTTTGTGTCATTAAGTGGAACCAGAGTGATACTGTGATTTGATTCTTTTAATGCATCTAATTTTTCTTCATAATTCTGATCTCAGGTATAACTTTTATTCCCCAGAGTAGTGTTTTAAGTTCAAGTTAAGAGGTGCGCATATTGGTGTACCATTATTTGATTGTGTTTGTAGTGTTGGAGGGAATATAAGTGTCTAAATTTTACAGTGTGTCTCATTCATCCCAGTCACAGACGCTATCCTTCCACGGGTCACGGACAATTCATTTTGTTTAGTAGATTTAAGTGTTCTTGTGCTGGTTCGGGATTTTTCTCAAGGGGCGCTTCCACTGCTATTACCATCTTATAATCTTTAATAAACCCCAAGTCAAGTGAGAAATTAAAGTCCAGTAAATTCCGACCGGTTACAAATGGTAGCAGACCGGAGTTGACCGGAGTTGACTGCGAGAGATTGACTGCCGTTTGAGACTGCCGTTGATGATTGAGGGTGGCGATTGTCGCCATTGGACCGATCAGTGTAGGCCTGTCACTGGTTAGCGGGGTACCAAAGGATCTCTTGAGTGAACGAGTGCTCCCGACAACTAAAACGACACGGGACCAGCATCAGCAGTGGGTGATCAGTTCTTACCACTCGGGTGCACAATACCACGTGTCCTCGGTCAGCTAGAAGTGTTACCTACTGGCCATAGACACCTGCTGGCGTTCTCTCTTCCTGCCCATGGACGCACTGGGAGTACACTGAGGCTATCTGAGTAAATTAATGGTCACATACTGAGACCATGAGTCTAGGACTCTAGGAGATACCTAGAGGAACATTTTATCTCCCTTATTACGGGTGTAGTTAATACCATTTCTCAGTTACTGATATTATCTTGACGTGTGTAGTTTAATATTTCTTAAATAATTTTGATAGTATTGTTTTTTGAATGTTTGTGTCAATAAGTGGAACCAGAGTGATACTGTGATTTGATTCTTTTAATGCATCTAATTTTTCTTCATAATTCTGATCTCAGGTATAACTCTTATTCCCCAGAGTAGTGTTTAAGTTAGGTTAGGAAGTGTACATCTGTTGGGGTGATATAATTTTGTTGAGTGCCCTTAAGGCCTATTCATTGTAGAGTTTTAATTTCTTATTTTTTATTACCATTTCCTAAGTGACTGATATTATTGTGTGAAAGCCCTTAAGGCCTGTTTCATGTGTGCAAGCAACATTTCTTAATACTTCAAATTTATTGTTGCCTGAGTTCTAATAATTTCTATATCATGTATAACTTTTATTCCCCAGAGTAGTGTTTTGACACTGGTTCTCTTAGCTCAAGGGCCAGGCAAAGGAGAGCATGTTTGAGATGGACTGAGTATTGTTTTGACACTGGTTCTCTTAGTTCAAGGGCCAGGCCAATGGAGAGCATGTGTGTTTTGGACTGGTATTAATTTTGACATTGGTTCTCTAGTTAAGGGCCAGGCAAAAGGGGAGCGTGATGTTCTGGTTGGTTTTGAGTTGGGCTAGGAAGAATGGAGTTGCTGGCTGCGAGTTGGAATACGGCAGTGTTGAAGGTGGCTTCTAAGTTGTTCTCTCAGCACATGAGGACAGTGCTGTTTTTTTTGGGGGGGGGGTCGAGTGTTAGCGGGAGAGAATAGGAGAGAAGAGAAAACAGAAATGTTGCGTTTAGCACGTTAAAGGGGTGAGATGCAGTCCTTAGAACAAATTTTAGGGGGGTCGTATGTATGTTTTTCTCAGTACATGAGGACAGTGCTGTCTTTTTTTAGGGGGTCGATTGTAATATTCAGAAATTTCAGAGTAATTTCAAATGCCCCGCCATTAGCGATACTGAGCGTTCAAGGTCGTCTGAGGGAAGAGAGCGCTCCCCGCCCATAGCGAGAGGTTATGGAACTAGGACTAAGTGATATTAAATGTAATGTGCCGAATTAATAATGATGCAATTCATGAAGTTAAGGGACTATTATTGAATTTGAAATTATTATAGATCGTTTATCAGTCTGAATAATGTTACGGGCGTCCCAAGAAGTTATTAGTTAGGCGGAAAATATGTCACGTAGGCCTAAGCTAACGCCTTGAGAGGAGACGCGACGCTGGCTGGTCCTCAGTCACGGGGAGCATTCAGACATACAAGACGTCCCTGCGCATCCGTCCACAGAAATAGTCACGTGGCCTAGTCACCTGTTGCAGTATAACAAGTATGTCTCATTCGATCTCAGACAGGGTTAGGTAGGGCAGTGGTAAAGTAAACTAGAGCTAACAGTGAGTTCATTTCAGGGTTTCCGTCAGAACCCACTTGACCGGAGTTGACCGGAGTTGACTGCGAGAGATTGACTGCCGTTTGAGACTGCATTTGATGATTGAGGGTGGCGATTGTCGCCATTGGACCGATCAGTGTAGGCCTGTCTCTGTTTAGCGGGGTAGCAAAGGATCTCTTGAGTGAACGAGTGCTCCCGACAACTAAAACGACATGGTACCAGCATCAGCAGTGGGTGATCAGTTCTTACCACTCGGGTGCACAACACCACGTGTCCTCGGTCAGCTAGAAGCGTTACCTACTGGCCATAGACACCTGCTGGCGTTCTCTCTTCCTGCCCATGGACGCACTGGGAGTACACTGAGGCTATCTGAGTAAATTAATGGTCACACACTGAGATCATGAGTCTAGGACTCTAGGAGATACCTAGAGGAACATTTTATCTCCCTTATTACGGGTGTAGTTAATACCATTTCTCAGTTACTAATATTATCTTGACGTGTGTAGTTTAATATTTCTGAAATAATTTTGATAGTATTGTATTTTGAATGTTTGTGTCATTAAGTGGAACCAGAGTGATAATGTGATTTGATTCTTTTAATGCATCTAATTTTTCTTCATAATTCTGATCTCAGGTATAACTTTTATTCCCCAGAGTAGTGTTTTAAGTTCAAGTTAAGAGGTGCGCATATTGGTGTACCATTATTTGATTGTGTTTGTAGTGTTGGAAGGAATATAAGTGTCTAAATTTTACAGTGTGTCTCATTCATCCCAGTCACAGACGCTATCCTTCCACGGGTCATGGACAATTCATTTTGTTTAGTAGATTTAAGTGTTCTTGTGCTGGTTCGGGATTTTTCTCAAAGGGGCGCTTCCACTGCATTACCATCTAGTAATCTTTAATAAACCCCAAGTCAAGTCTTTAATAAACCCCCAAGTCAAGGAGAAAATTAAAGTCCAGTAAATTCCGACTGGTTACATATATATATATATATAATAATATATATATATATATATATATATATATATATATATATATATATATATATATATATATATATATATATATATATATATATATATATATATATATCATTTAGTCCATATAGCACGGACTTCAACATATAATCAACGACCACCAGCCAGACTCGAACCGACCTTATGCGTGTAACCAGGGAATGCTACCTCCTTGCCACAAGGACACTAAAGCAATCCTAAGTTGGATATGGTAAAATGCTACTCCCACCACATAAGTGGCATGGGCAATCCCCAATTGGAGGTTCACGGCACCATCAGCTCGACGAACAGGCTTTGTGTGAAATATAAGAAACTCACGATTGCTTTTAGTGTCCTTGTGGCAAGGTGGTAGCATTCCTGGTCACACACATAACGTATATATATATATATATATATATATATATATATATATATATATATATATATATATATATATATATATATATATATATAATATATATATATATATATATATATAATAATATATATATATATATATATATATATATATATATATATATATATATATATATATATATATATAAATCACTGCAGGTGCGCGTGATCCAAGTATGTGCTGATAACCCGAAATGACGAAGTTCCAGCGGATATAAGGGACAGACTAGTCTACCAAATGAATATATATATATATATATATATATATATATATATATATATATATATATATATATATATATATATATATATATATATATATATATATAAACACATGAACAAGAAAAAGTAGCGCGTAACTCATCTTCATGATGACTACAGACTATGGAGGAATTATTGACAATGCCAAGTTATGCCAAGAACAATCCTCCCACAACGTGTCCTGCAAATGTATGACCGCCCTTTTGATAAATTCCAGGAAATCATCCTGAAGAAGCACGGTGAAATAAAGAAGATCGAAGTGGATGAAGCTTTTCGTTTTGTAAGACAGAAAGAACAAGCTTTTAATAAGACTATACCGAGTGAATGAAAAAAATTCATGCTGGATTACTGTTTTGATATGCTAAGATATGCGCGTTCTGATCTCCAAGCAAAGCTAAACCGTTGATTCGCACAGCTTATCGAAAATAGTGATTGGACTGAGGATTCTAGTCATAATTTTGTAGTGAATCTCTCCTCTAAACAATTAGACAATGATGCCTTATGTGACCTTGGTTATGTTTAAGTTTTGATTGCTCTAATAGGGAAGTCGACAGTGTTGATATAGCCAGAACATTTTGCAATTTGGAGAAATTCAGTTATTTAGCAAATGAAGAAGTAAACATCTGTTAAGCTATTGTGTACGCATCTATGTCTAAGCCTTGTGTTCCAAATTGTCCGGAAAGATTTACCAAAGCAATCCAAGTCCTTAAGAAAAATAAGGATTTACATGTTAATAAAGCAGATAAAGCCAACACAGTAGTGATTTTCAACAAAGATGATTATCTATCTAACATGAATGACCTTTTATGTGATGCTGCTACATATTTTAAGCTCATAAATAATCCTCCCAACACAGTTAACACTCAAGTTAACATCCAAAAAATTAAGTCTCTATTCAGAGGTGAATTAATTTCATTAAATATTTATCTTCAATGTCTCCTTCACTGCCATCCATGTAAGGTCTTATCAAGGCTTACAAGCCAAATAACCCAGCAAGACCCATTATTAGCTCAGTTGGGTCAATCACGTTTAAATTGTCTAAATAGTTAGTTTCTTTACTAAACCCACTAGTTGGAAACATATCAAACTCTAATATTAAGAATAATGTGGACTTACTGTAGTTGATAAACTCAATAACTTACATCTTAATTTTGATTTTAAACACCACTCTTGATGATTTGCTTGAGTTCCTCACAGATTCCTGAAATATTCCTTTGCCCGTCTCAAAAATGTTTTATTGAACTCATCAAACTGTGTATTAAGGATTGTAAATTTGACTCCAATGGAGAAAACGAGTATGATGTTACAAAATATGAATATGGCGATGGGTAATCCGCTTTCACCAGTATTGAGCACCTTCAGCAGTTTGGTTTGTATTTGTAGATGATGTAATATGTCTTTGACCATGTAATGAAGACTTAAAAGCCTTTCTACCATTACTTAACAACTTTGCCCCTAGATCAAATTCACAGTGGAATTAGAAAGTGACTGTAAATTACCCTTCCTAGACTGTCTGATCCATAGAGTTGGTAACACCTTTAAGTTCAGTATTTATAGGAAACCTACTAATGTGTGTTCATATATTCATTATTATTCTGCCCACCAAAATAGAGTCAAAGAGTCAGTATTCTCAACAATGTTTTTACGTGCTCTACGAATATGCAGTCCGAAATTCATTGATGAGGAATATGAAAATATTTATAATATTGGATTGAACTTAAAATACCTAGTTATTTATTGACAAATGCCGTAACATCGCTAAGAAATCTTTTAATAGCACTTATTCTAAACCTTTCCATGACAATAAGAATCTCTTAGTATTACCATTTAACAAAAATCTTTCAAATTCCTCTACAATTGAAAACCTGGAACGTAAATGTAACGTTTAGTAACCCATGCACTGTAAAAACAAATGTTAATTAAAACTCCCCAACAATGCAGGTGACTGTATTAAGGTTCCTTGCAAGGAATGTATTATGTTCTACTTAGGTCAGATGGGCAAAGATATTATAATTGGACTTAAACAACATAAATATAGTGTTAGGACAGGCCAGGATCCAATGTTTTGTTCATTCAATATGAAGATAATAATCATTGCATTAACTGGGATAATGCCTCATCAATATTACCTTGTAATTAAATTGTCAGTAGGAACATTATAGAATCTAGTCTCATTAAACATACCGAATCTGTTAACATGAATTTGAGTAATGGGTGATACAAATTGGGCAATTCTGTGATTAACATAATTCCTATGGTTGAGAAGTCTACCAACTTGTCCCTTGAGGAGTTCACCGCCGAGTGATCTCAATGGAGTGATGTTGCATTTGACGGGATCATGAATGGCTTTGATGGCATTGTACTGTAGAAGCCCTGATGATCGCTCTCGTTGGCGAAGCTCTGGATTTCTTGAGCTCTGGCTTGCCACCACTCGTTTTCCATGTTTCTCAAAGTCTTCTGTGCTTCGGTCCTGAGTGAGCACCAGTTGGCTCTGAGTGCAAAAGATTGTGGGTTTGAGAGTAAATCATCGTGGGCTTTATTCGTTGTAGAAAGAAGATTGTATACAGTATGCCATCAACGTTCTCATCGAACCAGTCCCGGTGACGTCGTCTGGTTGTGCCAAGAGTCCTTTGTGACTTCATATATGGGCAAGAGGAGGTTGTTCCACTCCTTGTGCACGATTATTGTGTTGCTGTTTAAATCGATTGTGGATGTGGAAGACAGACCCTCAGCTCGGGTGCTGCAGAATTTTCAACTACTGTTGGGTTTTTGAGGGCGTTGCAATTGATTTTTTGTTTTGAGGTCGTGATAGCACTTGGAGACGGATTTCGAGCCTCATTTTGGAGCGGATTAGGTTATGGTCGGTGGAGCATTCTGAACCTCTCATTTCCGGGTTGGAGAACTCTTCACTGGTCACGTTGCTTGACTATGATGTAGTCGAGTAGGTGCCAGTGCTTCGACCTTGGATGCATCCAGGAGGTTTAATGCTTGTTTTAAGTTGGAATAAAGTATTAGTCACGACTAGATTATGTTCTGAGCACAAGGAGAGGAGTCTTAGGCCATTGTTGTTCATGTTGCCGATGCCATGGCGGCCCAGAACACCGTCTCATAGGTGAGACTCTGTACCGATTCTTGCATTGAAGTCGTCGAGGATTATGACTTCGTCGCTATGAGATGTCCTGCGGAGAGCAAGGTTCAGTGACTCGTAAAATGAGTCTTTGGCTTAATTGTCAGTGTCTAATGTTGGTGCGTAGATGGTGAAAAGGGTTGCATAGTGCCCTTTAGTTAGAGGATGCGCCATGGCATTAGTCTTTCAGTTAGGCCAATTGGAGTTTCTGGTAATTTGTGCAGGATGGTATTACGAACAGCAAAACCCACTCCATGCAGTTGGTGGTGGTCCTCTGTGTACCTTTCAGAAAATGTGTAGCCTTGCCAGAGAGGCGCGTTTCATAAGCGGCAATGTTGTTGTTGTTTAATTTTAGTCGTTACCACTTGGTTGTCCAGTGAGGACAGTGAGGGGAAATCGCTTTTTACTGTGCGTATTTCGACCGCAATTCGAGATGCCCTGACGGCCGCGGTGAGCTGCCCAGAAGTTGACGGAACAGCCAATTCTTAGGTCTCCTTATCTCGACCCTTTCCCGTCAGGGTTGAGGGATGGGGCTCCCTGAAGAGGGCTGCTCAGTCGCTTAGGAAGCTGCCGAAGAAGGATGCTGTTTCTTGTCCCATCCAGCCAACGACCATCACTCCTATGCCGCCTGCGTGCAGGACGACTCGGGTTAGTGATTCCGGCCACATCATCGGCCTGTCGTCGTCACCCTATCCCATCGCCACAGAACTAGCAGTTGTGTTGATGATGATGAAGATGAGATAATGAAGCAGTTTGCCTGCTCGGTGAAGGGATTATCGTGACGGCGGGAAGGTGCGCGACCCCACCACCACCAGCAGTCCTGATCACCAAGTTCCAGTGATAAGAGTAGACTCAAGACAACTCTCAGGTGATCAAGATTAGAGGTAACTGCCAGAGCTCCAGTCAGTTAGAGTCTGTCTGACGCGAGTCACCCAACTGCGGCTTTGTGTAGGGTGAGCTCCCCTAGCCCTATGTCCTCCCGGACTAATCCACAATGTAATGGGCGATGCAGTGGTTGGTGGGCGTCAGGGCGTGTCTGCACTCCAGCAAGCCTGTACACCATACCTCTGGGGCCCACTGCTGCTCCAAGACTCCTACAGAAGACACACAGTTACAGAGCGTTGCCACGAGGAGGCGTTGAATGGTCTTGGTGATGGAGAGGCTGTGTACCGTTAAGGGAAAGGCTTACACTCGGCTCTCCCCTTTCACCACAGGGGCCAGCCGGCGGCAGTAGCTGAAAGCATAAGAGTAGCAACCAGAGCTGCACCTTAATACTAACTTAACGTTGCCGCACTAGACGCATCACCTCACCTTGTGGGTAGCACCCACCAACCACCATCAGCAGGACCCATCATCATCAGGCAGGAAGACCCACCACAAGCAGGACCCCTACCACCAGCAAGACCCATCACCATCTGTAGGACCACATCACCAGCAGGAGGACCCACCACCATCAGCAGGACCACACCACCAGCAGGAGGACCCACCACCATCAGCAGGACCACACCGCCAGCAGGAGGACCCACCACCATCAGCAGGACCACACCACCAGCAGGAGGACCCACCACCATCAGCAGTACTCACCATCAGCAGAACCCACCTCCACCATCAACAGGACCCACAACCACCATCAGCAGAACCAACACCACCATCAACAGGACCCACCACAACCACCATCAGCAGGACCCCTCACCATCCAGGACCCACAACCACCATCAGCAGAACCCAACACCACCATCAACGGGACCCACCACAACCACCATCAGCAGGACCCACCTCCACCATCAACAAGACCCATAACCATCAACAGGACCCACCTCCACCATCAACAGGACCACATCCATCAACGGACCCACCTCCACCATAAACAAGACCCACCACCATCAGCAGGACCCCACCACCATCAACAAGACCCACAACTACCATCAGAGGACCCACAACCATCAGCCACCACTACCATCAACAGGACCCACCCACCACCACACCCACCACCATCAAGGACCCAACTATCAGCAGGACCCACAACTATCAGCAGGACACAATATCAACAGGACCCACAACCATCAGCAGGACCCCAACCACCACCATCAACAGGATCCACCACCATCAGCAGGACCCACCATCAATCAACAGGACCCACAACCATCAGCAGGACCCACCACCACCATCAGCAGGACCCACAACTATCACCAGGACCCACAATCATCAACAGGACCCACAACCATCAGCAGGACCCACAACCACCACCATCAGCAGGACCCACCACCATCAGCAGGACCCCACCTCAGCAGGACCCACAACCATCAACAGGACCCACAACCATCAGCAGGACCCACCACCATCAAGAGGACCCACAACTATCAGCAGGACCCACAATCATCAACAGGACCACCACCACCATCAACAGGATCCACCACCATCAGCAGGACACAAAACCATCAACAGGACCCACACACCACCATCAGCAGGACCCACCACCTCAGCAGGACCCATATCAACAGGACCCACAACCATCAACAGGACCCACCACCATCAAGAGGACCCACAACAATCACCAGGGCCCCACAATCAACAACAGGACCCACAACCATCAGCAGGACCCCAACCACCACCATCAGCAGGACCCACCACCATCAGCAGGACCCACCACCTTCAGCAGGACCCACAACCATCAACAGGACCCACAACCATCAGCAGGACCCACCACCATCAAGAGGACCACAACTATCACCAGGACCCACAATCATCAAGAGGACCCACAACCACCACCATCAGCAGGACACAAAACCATCAGCAGGACCTACAACCATCAGCAGGACCCACCACCATCAGCAGGACCCACCATTCAGCGGACCCCACCATCAACAGGACCCAACCATCAGCAGGACCCACCACCACATCACCAACCCCACACAGACAACACCATCAACAGCACCCACCACCATCAACAGGACCCACCACCATAAGCAGGACCCACCACCACCACAATCAGCATGACCCACTACCATCAACAGGACCCACCACCATTAGCAGGACCCACCACCACCACAATCAGCATGACCCACCACCATCAGTAGGACCCACCACCATCAGGGACCCCACCTTCGGACCCACAACCATCAACAGGACCCACAAAGGAACCACCATCAGCAGACACAAACCATCAGCAGGACCTACAACCATCAGCAGGACCACCACATCGGACCCACCACCACAACCATCAGGGACCCACCACCCACCCATCACCATCACAGACCACCTCACAGACCACCCACACACAGGACCCACCATCATAAACAGGACCCACCACCACCACAATCAGCATGACCCACTACCATCAACAGGACCCACCACCATTAGCAGGACCCACCACCACCACAATCAGCATGACCCACCACCATCAACAGGACCCACCACCACCTTCATCATGACCCACCACCACCATCAATAGGACCCACCACCACCATCAGCAGGACCCACCACCACCACCATTACTAGCAGGCACAACACTGCCATCAACAGCACCCACCACCATCAACAGCACCCACCACCATCAATAGGACCCACCACCACCATCAGCATGACCCACCACCACCATCAATAGAGCCCACCACTTCCCACCAGCCACGGCAGACGCAGACATTGAAACTACACCAGATTCCCTGACTTATATTGAGTTAGAGATATATTAATGCATGAAGCTTTGGGAGTGTGGAGTTAGGAGTGGCAGAGTGCTGGTGTGGTGGAAACCGTCACCCTTCATCTTACTCTTCAACAAAATAAATCCTTCCACATAAAAATTTTATCCCAACAAAATATCAGCTGGACAAATTTCCGTTGGGCGGCAGTAGCCCGTTAACAGCCTATATTCCTGACTTATTTGTTCCTCAGACAACTCTGCCCTCACACTTGTCCTCACTGACTTAGGGAACTTCTGCGTTAATATTATATATATATATATATATATATATATATATATATATATATATATATATATATATATATATATATATATATATATATATATATATATATATATATATATTTCATGTAAATCACAATGAAAACGTGGATAAGATAAATCTTGATAAAATCACACGGGAAAATGGAAACAACAGGTATAGCTTTCGTCTTTATTCAAGACATCTTCAGAGCAACTGGATTACATGGACGAAGAGGCAAATATACAGGGACCTAAAACATGAGGTCAGGTCAGATGATTTCTTTGTCTTTGGCCTAAAACTGTGACCCTTTGGAATTTTAGACAAGCAATAATATTGTCCCTATATCACATTCAAAATGAAGAAATAATTAATCCTTCCATTTCTTGATATGCTTATCATAGAAATGCCAAAACTATAAATTTAAGGTATATAAGCCCACACAGGTAGACAGTTTCATTCACTTTTATCAAATCACTGAGTCTACCAAATGTCAGTTTTTCTGCTATGTTCCTAAGATGTCTGCGTATTTGTGACTCTGAATTTATTGACGATGAATTGAAACACATTCGTTCTTGCACAGAAACTGGGTACCCTTCTGTGTTTGTTGATCGTTGTTTAAAAGGGCTAAAAATCCTTTCATTCTCTCAAACCCGACAAGTTCCTACACTAGAATATTTTGACTCTGCCCTATCGTAATGAATTTGTCCCGTTAGTTCGGTCCTCAAGCTTCTAAATATTAATGTTGTTTCATATGACTCAACCATTACCAATATGTTAATAGGAATAGCCAAGTTTGAATGTAAATGGAAGTGTTTATTGTATTCCATGTAGCAAATTAATTGTAATTAAGGTCAGACAGGAAAAACACTGCAGCTCAGAATCAAACAACATAAGTATAATCAGACTGCATCTGAAAGCAGTGCCTTGTTCGTTCATTTAGGAATAATCACCCATTGCTTGGGAAAAAAGCAAGTATTCAAATCATCTTGTGTCAGAAAGACTTCTGGTTGAAGCTAGTTTGATTAAGAATTAAAATCAATAAACCTTAGTGATGGTCAGTTCAAAACTGATAATATGTTACATAAATTTATTTGTCAGTGGCCCAAGGTTAAAATGCTTTGAAAACCTTTGATCTAGATGTATTAGTTATTTTGTGGGTCCTTTTTCTGACCTGACCTGGCTAGTCACGTCACACCCTTCTCTTAAGCTCCTCTACGTGTGTGTTGGTGTGTTGATTAGTGGATGTCATCATTATGACCTGACCTCATGTTTTAGGTCACCTGTATATTTAAACCTCTCTCTGTCCATGTAATCCAGTTGCCTCTGAAGATGTCTTGAATAAGACAGCTAAGGTACTCCGTTGTTTCCATTTTCCGTGTGATTTTATCAAGATTTATATATATATATATATATATATATATATATATATATATATATATATATATATATATATATATATATATATATATATATATATATATATATATATACATACTAGCGGCTCTTTCGCTAGGCCACGGTAGGACGCCACCTTCCAGGAGGCTCCACATTGTCTCACTGTAGTGCATTAAGGTAGACCACATTTTTGGTTTTGCCATTAGCAGCAAGTATGTACAGATACTTGCCAGTTCCCACTCTGGAGCATCCAACATAGAACTGTCCATGAGAGAAGCAAGGAAACACCAGGTTTAAGCCAACCATCTCAAGGACTGTCCCTGGCTTTTGTAGATGGTCATGGCAAAGCTCACTTTAACCGGGAACTGAAGTCGCTTGAACTCAAATGGCAGGTCATTGGTGATGAGAGGTATCCTTGGTATAAAACCGTGCTCTCCTTTAGCTTTTCCTGTCAGTATTGTAGCTTCTACTACATGTGGCATCATGTTTTTCTTGTGAGCGACTCGTCTCTCATTTTGAGTATGATGTCTCGTTTCTCAAACTCTTGACCGACAATCAGGATGGCTACCTCTTCAACTACAGGAGCATTGAATCTTCTTTCATGTTCTCCCTTAGAGGTCGTGTCTGCTTTGATCCTGACTTTGTACTCGTCAGAAGGCATGTTTTCCAGGGCATTTTTAAATGACTGTTCATACGTGTTGCGCTCAATCAGCATTTCTTGGATAGATAGGACAATGTCATGTCAGACACCTTGAATATTGCCACACCTGATAGTAGTCTGCTTTTCATGATCTCCCATGAAGTAGCTTTGGAGGAACTTTGCCTGCTCATCTTCCAGTGGTAAGAGGGATCCTGCTTTGTGATAGACTTGACCCTGGACTTTGAATGTGGGCATGTATCCGTGTTAACGAACTACTCTGTTAGCTCCAAAGGATGTCATCTGGAAGCATGAATTGTACTTCAGTATATTTTCCAAGAAGTGTTTTGACTCTGGTGTTGTTCCCAGCATGAGAGTTTTCAATGGTTGTGGTGGTTTTTTCCAAATTTGGCAGTCGTACTTTCCCATGAGAGCAGCACAGTCCAGCAGATTCTCCTTTATACTTCTTTGCACCGCAGTGTTCACATTTCACAGAGGGAGACTTTTCGTATTCTATCTCATTGTCATAGTTAAATGCTGCTCTTGCAAGTGGATGCCACTGTGTATTCTTTCTTAGAATTCTGGATCCCGCAGCTCTCTGTCTATTAGCATTCAAACGAATTTCATGCGCTTGATCATTTTCTAGAGAACGCCTTTCTGCTGTTTGCTATCTGTCAGCATTAAGATGGGATTCCCTTTCCTGATCGTTTCCAGTGACCGACTGTCCGCTGTTCGCTCTCTCTGAGCATTAAGACGGGATTCCCTTTCCTGATCTGTTTCCAGTGACCGACTGTCCGCTGTTTGCTCTCTCTGAGCATTAAGATGGGATTCCCTTTCCTGATCTGTTTCCTGTGACCGACTGTCCGCTGTTCGCTTTCTGTTAGCATTATGACAGTATACCCTTTCCTGATCTGTTTACTGTGACCGACTGTCCTCTGTTTGCTTTCTGTTAACATTAAGATGGGATTCCCTTTCCTGATCTGTTTCCTGTAACCGAATGTCCGCTGTTCGCTTTCTGTTAGCATTATGACGGAATTCCCTTTCCTGATCTGTTTCCTGTGACCGACTGTCCGCTGTTCGCTCCCGGCGGCTCATCCGCTAGGCCACGGTAGGACGCCACCCTCCGGGAGGCTCCACATTGTCTCAATGTTCAGTCCCCAACACGTCTTCTTCTATCAATAGTTCGTTAACGGTGTACGTAAGTTCCACCATGTTTTTTACTACAACAGTACAGCAAAGTATATTTTCTTAGCATTAAACTGTTATTATTTTATTGTCTAATCATCACTACATATAACATCATCCATCATCACTACATATAACACCATCCATCATCATTACATATAACACCATCCATCATCACTACATATAACACCACCCATCATCACTACATATAACATCATCCATCATCACTACATATAACACCATCCATCATTACTACATATAAGAACACCTATCATCACTACATATAACATCATCCATCATCACTACATATAACACCATCCATCATCACAAATATAACACCATCCATCATCACTACATATAACACCATCCAGCATCACTACATATAACACCATCCATCATAACTACATATAACACCACCCATTATCACTACTGTCGTGATCACAATATCCTTTATACCTGGGGAGTGAAACCTACCCCAAGTTATCATCAAATAAAGCAACAAACAGGGAACACGGTAATAATTATCCCCACAAAAACCGACTCAACTGAATGTACTTGAATAATAAGAATAAGTTGGAGTAAGTGAGTCACAAATGGGATGATAATTAAATAATTCAATTTATGTTCTTAAAAGAGTACTGTCTAGCCGAAAGGGTGAAAATATGCCGTTAAGGAGTTAAATCAAATGAATACTACTTAACATTAACTATATTAAACACAGACATTACAATATATACACAGCAATCATAACCAACTGGTTATTTCCTACCAAATAGGAGATTCCTTAACACCAGGATCCCTTCCTAGGCCTAAGTTAACGTGCCACTAAATACCAGGTACCACTAGGGTATTGTAGATGACTGTACAATGCACGTCTGTACTGGGCAAGTGTCGAGGCTAGAGTAAGTGTGGACACGTCCTGCGTATACCACGATTTTACTAGAGAGAGAGTCTCTGGCCACATAGCATGTGAGTGAGAAGCGTCTTAGCTTCCGTGACCCAGGACAGTTGCCAAATAGTCTTATAACTAATTAATACTACTCTTGGTTTGACTTAACAGAGTAACACAAATGATGCATATTAATGACATACATAGATATACAATTAACCTAAGTAACTAAGAAAACAATAAGATAATAGTAAAAATAACAAGTTATTAATAGCTTGTGTGGAGTGGAGGCGTAAACAGATACCACACGACATGAGTGCTTCTAAGAGTTACAGGCACATGACACTACATATAACAGCATCCATCATCACTACATGTAACACCGTCAATCATCACTACAGATCAGTAAAGTAGTTTCCGAGATTCTCGTGCGGACACACAAGCAAACACACACACAGACATACTTCTTTGTTTTATATAATATATATATATATATATATATATATATATATATATATATATATATATATATATATATATATATATATATATATATATATATCTTGATAAAATCGCACTAGAAAAGGAAACAACGTGAGCACTCAGCTTTCTGCCTAATCTAAGATATCTGAAGATGGAATTACACGAAGCTTTTGGGAACTTCTGTGTTTCTTTCTTTCCTTGTGGTTATCAGTATATACTATAACCACTGCAGTCTATATATTTCACACAAAGCCTGTTCAATGAGCTTATGGCGCAGTGTACCTCTAATGGGGACTACCCGTATCACTTAGGTGGTCAGAGTAACATTTTACCAAATACGGCTTCAAAATACGAAGATCCTGGTGGTCTAGAGGTAGCATTCCCCGGTCACAATCGTGGGCCATGGGTTCCAATCCTGGCGGGGTGAGGTGTTGATTATATGTAGAAGTCCGCGTGCTTTATTGGGCTAATGAAATATATATATATATATATATATATATATATATATATATATATATATATATATATATATATATATTTCATGTAAATCCACAATGAAAACGTGGATAAGATAAATCTTGATAAAATCACACGGGAAAATGGAAACTCAGGCAACAATAAATTTGAAGTATTAAGAAATGTTGCTTGCACACATGAAACAGGCCTTAAGGGCTTTCAACAAAATAATATCCAGCACTGAGAAAATGGTATTCAAAAATAAGAAATTAATAATTCCACCATGAATAGGCCTAAAGGGCACTCAATATAATTATGTTCCACCAACAGATGCAGGCCTTAAGGGTTTTCAACAAAATAATATCAGTCACTGAGGAAATGGTATTAAAAAATAAGAAATTAAATACTCTACAATGAATAGGCCTTAAGGGCACTCAATATAATTATGTTACACCAACAGATGCACACCTCCTAACCTAACTTAAACACTACTCTGGGGAACAAAGGTTATATCAGAGATTGAAACTATAAAGAAATTTTAAATGCACACAGCATACATTAGTAACTGAAAAAATAGTATTAACTACACACAAAATATTGTCACAATTATAAAGACGTTACTGAGTCCAATACCCGTGAACCATGCTCCCTAACCTAACACACACACAGATTCCACCTGCACTCCGTAGTCGTTTAAGGCACAACCAACCGGCACCCGTAGTTGAAGGCCCAAATCAGCCTTTCTCCACCTTGGAAAGTGTACCTCTAACTCCACTGACTCTTGGCCCCAGTGTGCGGCCCTGTATCACTCAGCTGGCTTCACTTTACCCCCAGTACATCCATGAAACGGAAGGGAGTGAGCCAATCAGACCTTGTACAGTTGAGAGAAGCTTTAGCTTCCCGTTAACAAGAGGGTTTCACTAAGCTGCTCGAGACATGTAGTGTTGTGAGCCGAGGTAGAGGAGAGGTGATGACCCCAACGATCGTCCTGTCGTCAGCTGGGCACCCAGACGGCTAGATTCCCTCAAGAGATCCTTTGATACCCCGCTAACCAGTGACAGGCCTACACTGATCGGTCCAATGGCGACAATCGCCACCCTCAATCATCAACGGCAGTCTCAAACGGCAGTCAATCTCTCGCGGTCATCACTCTCGCAGTCAATTTCTCGCAGTCAAGTGGGTTCTGACGGAAACCCTGAAATGAACTCACTGTTAGCTCTTGTTAACTTTACCACTGCCCTATCTAACCCTGTCTGAGATCGAATGAGACTTACTTGTTATACTGCAATAGTGCAACACAGGTGACTAGGCCACGTGACTATTTCTGTGGACGGACGCGCAGGGATGTCCTGTAGGTCCAATCGCTTTCACGTGACTGAGGACCAGCCAGCGTCGCGTCTCTCCAAGGCGCTAGCTTAGGCCTACGTGACATATTTTCCGCCTAACTAATAACTCCTTGGGACACCCGTGACATTATTCAGACTGATAAACGATCTATAATAATTTCAAATTCAATAATAGTCCCTTAACTTCATGAATCGCATCATTATTAATTCGGCAAATTACATTTAATATCACTTAGGCCTAGTTCCACAACCTCTCGCTATGTGCAGGGAGCGCTCTCTTCCCTCCAACGACCTTGAAAGCTCAGTATCGCCAATTGCGCGGTGTTTGAAATTACTCTGAAATTTCTGAATATTACAATCGACCCCCCTAAAAAAAGACAGCACTGTCCTCATGTGCTGAGAAAAACATGCATACGACCCCCCTAAAAAATTGTTCTAAGAAACTGCATCTTACCCCTTTAACGTGCTAAACGCAGCATTCCCGTCTTCTCCACTTCTCTCTCCCGCTAACATTCGACCCCCCTAAAAAAAACAGCACTGTCCTCATGTGCTGAGAGAACAACTTAGAAGCCACCTTCAACTCTGCCGTATTCCAACTCGCAGCCAGCAACTCCATTTCTTGCCTAGCCCAACTCAAAACCAACCAGAACATCACGCTCCCCTTTTTCCTGGCCCTTAACTAGAAAACCAATGTCAAAATTAATACCAGCCCAAAACAAACATGCTCTCCTTTGGCCTGGCCCTTGAACTAAGAGAACCAGTGTCAAAACAATACACAGTCCAAAACAAACATGCTCTCCTTTGGCCTGGCCCTTGAACTAAGAGAACCAGTGTCAAAACACTACTCAGTCCAATCTCAAACATGCTCTCCTTTGCCTGGCCCTTGAACTAAGAGGAACCAGTGTCAAAACAATACTCAGTCCACGTCTCCGAACCTCATGCCGGCAGACCAACCCTCTGACAATGTACCAGTCCATATTAGTGAGGCCCTGGACATTACAACCGTACTCTCAATCCCGCTCATGACAGCAACTCAATCCCGCTCATGACAGCAACCACTACTCAACGCACATCTCTGACCTAACCATCTCTCCAATCCCCTCTGCCCTACTCACAACTCCTCCAACTCACCCTCTACAACCTGCCTTTTCTCATTACCATGCACACCTAAACTGTAATTTGTCGGCTTCGTCTTTCAGTTGGAGGCTCGATCGACCTCTCTGAACTACTTCTCTTCATCTTGCTCATCTGGGGTGGGGGCTCCTCGTCTTCATCTTCAGATTCATCCCTCGCTGGGTCTCCCGGATGCCTTAGGGTTGGAGCAGCCTTCAAGTTGCTCCGGTTTTCCACTCTCGCTTCCAGGTCTTCTCCCCCACTGGGCTCAATGCGATATAAACCAGGCCTTGGATTTAGGACCTCAACAATGTGCCATCTCGTATCAAACCAATGGTTTTGCAGCTTACACCGGCCTATTTTTACATTGTTCCTCAGCAAAACCTCCTGGCCCACTTCCCAGCTACTCTCATGGGCTTTTTTTTCTCTTTTCCTTCTGTTTATTTCCTTACGTCTCCGAACATTGATCTCCACTGCTTCCTGCAATATTCGTTGCCGGTCTTTAATCACCATCACCCACTCATCTACCGGCTCTGGGTCTACTTCCGGCCTAAGGTCAAACGGCAGGTTTGGTTCTCTCCCGTAAAACAGCAGGAATGGGGAAAACCCTGTCGTGGCATGCGGAGTCGCGTTATATTGTGACACCACTGCCTGCAGATGCTCTGGCCACCTATTCTTTTCCTCTTCCTCGAGGGTGGCCAGCAGACCGTGCAGGGTTCGATTGAACCGTTCCACCATACCATTTCCCTGTGGGTGATATGCTGACGTCCTTATTTTCTTCACCCCAAAGGTGGCACAAGTTTGTCGGACCAATGCACTGCCAAAATTTCTTCCCTGATCGGTCAACAGTCGCTCAGGTGCACCCACTGCCAGGAAGATCCGATTCACCAGGATCTTTGCAATCGTCGAGGCTTTCTGGTCTTTGGTGGGAAAGGCCCAAGTGTAATGACTGTATATGTCAACCATTATCAGGACACTCTCCAATCCTTGCCGCTTGTCCAGCAAGGTGAAATCTGCGGCCAGTGTCTCTAATGGTGTGGCAGCTGCAATCGTCCCTAAATGCAGTTGGGGTTTCGGCACTTCATCTTTTGCTACTCCACACCTCTCGCAGCTGGCTATGTAGTCTCGCACTGTGTCTCCCATGCCTGACCAGAAACCTCGGTCCTGCACCAGCGACAGGGTGCGATCTCGCCCCTGATGCCCAAACTCGTCGTGGCAGGCTCTAGTCAAAGCATCCTGCAAGTTTGGAGATAACACTGGCACCTCCCTCCATAGATTCTTCCCTGTACCTGTACCTCATCCTCCGGCAGTTCTCCCGCCAACCATCTTCGCAGTTTTGTCATATAGTCCATGCCTTCCTACTCCTTACGCAGCCCATCCATCGTCCACAGTTCCTTCCTTCCTGCCCCGTTCTCCTCTAGTACATGCATCGCTGTATACTCTTCTTCACTATCTTCCTCCTGTTCCGCCGGGATTCTAGATAGAGTATCCGCCACAATGTTGTTCTTCCCCAGCTTGTACTCTATAGTAAAGTTAAACTGCTCGAGATCCGCATTCCACCTACTTTCCACGGCACCTAGTTTAGCCTTCTCGCGGTGACTGAGTGGGTTGTTATCTGTATAGACTGTGAAATGTTTCCCTGCCAAATAATCCCTGAATTTATCCACTACTGCCCATTTGAGTGCTAACATCTCTAACTTACGAGAACTATAGTTGTTCATGTTACGTTCTGATTTCCTCAGGCCCCGACTCGCATAGCACACCGGATGCAACCTGCCATCCTTCCGCTGGGACAGCACCGCACCTAGCCCACGAAAACTTGCATCTGTTTCTAATATAAACTCCTGAGTGAAATCTGGGCAAGCCAACACTGGTGTCTGCGTCACCTTGTCTTTCAGTTTCTCAAAAGCCTGTTGCTGTTCCTCTCTCCATTCACTATCTACCCGATCCTTAGATTTCCCATGCATCAACGCATGCAGTGGAGCAGCTATTTGGGCAAACCCTTTAACAAATTTCCTATAAAATGAGGTGAACCCTACAAAAGACCGCACATCTTTCACCGTCTGAGGGACTGGCCAATCTCTTACTACCCTAATCTTCTCAGGATCAGCTGTGATGCCTTCAGCTGACACCTGATATCCTAAATAACTTACTTTTGAAGCCATTATTTCACAGTTTTTAGGTTTAAATCTTAAGTTATTCTCCCTCATCCTGCAAAATAATTCCCTCAATCTGACTATATGCTGATCTATTGTACTTGAAAACACCATCACATCATCAAGGTATACAAGCAACGAGGAGAAAATCTTATCCCCTAAAATCCGCTCCATGTATCTCTGAAAAGTTCCCGGACTATTTGACAATCCCATAGGCAGTCGCCTGTACTCAAAATGTCCGAAGCTTGTGCTGAAGGCAGTCTTTGGACGGTCTGAAGGTTTTACTTCTATCTGGTGATATCCCGCCGCCAGATCAAACGTTGAGGAAAACTGGGCCCCCGTCAGAGATTCTAGAGTTTCATTTATCCTAGGCAGAGGAAACGCATCGCGTACCGTGACCTTATTTAAGTCACGATAGTCAATGCACAACCTCAGCGTCCCGTCCTTTTTCCTCACTACTACAATGGCGGCAGAGTACGGACTCTCACTATGCTGAATTACTCCCTGATCTAACAGCTGGCTAATGTGCTGCTTCACCTCTGGTACCCTAACTGGCCTGTCTGTGGTCACTGGGATCTCATGCTGAACCCCAACAGCCTTTCCTATGGGCTGGCCCTCTCCTTCAAAAATATCACTAAACTCTTCTATTAAACACCTAACTGCACGCTCTTGTTCCTCATTCATTTCCTCCGTGTGCACTTTGACCTCCGTACGGGCATCCGGTTGAACTGTCCTCACATACACCTCTTCACTGATGTCTGCCTCGACTTCCGTCCCAGAAGCCACTTTCCCAATCCGCCAATTGTCCCTCAAGTTCTTACGACTATCAGACAGATTTGCCACCAACACCTGGGTCATGCCTCTCACCACTCTTACAGCTGTCGGCAACACTATCACACCCTCAGGCATCCAACCTTCATGCTCCATTGTTAGAGGACATAATTATATTGAGTGCCCTTTAGGCCTATTCATGGTGGAATTATTAATTTCTTATTTTTGAATACCATTTTCTCAGTGCTGGATATTATTTTGTTGAAAGCCCTAAAGGCCTGTTTCATGTGTGCAAGCAACATTTCTTACTACTTCAAATTTATTGTTGCCTGAGTTTCTAATAATTTCTATATCATGTATAACTTTTATTCCCCAGAGTAGTGTTTTAAGTTCAAGTTAAGAGGTGCGCATATTGGTGTACCATTATTTGATTGTGTTTGTAGTGTTGGAGGGAATATAAGTGTCTAAATTTTACAGTGTGTCTCATTCATCCCAGTCACAGACGCTATCCTTCCACGGATCACGGACAATTCATTTTGTTTAGTTGATTTAAGTGTTCTTATGCTGGTTCGGGATTTTTCTCAAAGGGGCGCTTCCACTGCCATTACCATCTATTAATCTTTAATAAACCCCAAGTAAAGTGAGAAAATAAAGTCCAGTAAATTCCGACCGGTTACACATATATATATATATATATATATATATATATATATATATATATATATATATATATATATATATATATATATATATATATATATATATATATATATATATTTCATGTAAATCCACAATGAAAACGTGGATAAGATAAATCTTGATAAAATCCTGCGGAAAATGGAAACAACGGGCTCGTTGTTTCCATTTTCGTGTGTTATCAAGAATATATATATATATATATATATATATATATATATATATATATATATATATATATATATATATATATATATATATATATATATATATAAACATGCACCATTCCTTGCATATTTCATGAGCCAGTCTTTCGTAAATTCTATATTTATGTTTGTGTACACGTTGCTGTAGACGCCTGTCACCTGGGAGAAGAAAACGGTATGCTGTTTTTCTTCAACTAGCTACTCCACTATTTCTATATCTCAAGAATGGTATAGTACAGTACACTGTATAATCTCCCCTAATTATAGCGTGTTATGATGTGGATCTTCCTGGACTCCTTACGAGAGTGTAGCAGCCCCAGGATCAAGATTGTGTGTTATACAACAGGGAGGTACTACCGCCTTGGAAGATATTGGAAGCTTAATGTGTTGTCTAATGGTAGACCTTGCTACCATATGGCATCACAAAAATTGTGACCAAGTCCCAGGTTGCTGATCTGACTTTGTGCCTCATTTACACACAATTGCAGGGTCTCAATTGTTTCTCTTACTTAGACAACACAACTTACATACTGTTATCGTTTCTCACTCTTGATATATTTTTAATTTTTTATTTATTTATGGTTATTATTATTATTATTATTATTATTATTATTATTATTATTATTATTATTATTATTATTATTATTATTATATTCCCCAGGCCCTGATGTGGGTCAGTGACCTGTGCCCGGGTGGGCTAATTCCAGTAAAAGAAAAAACACACAAGGATTCTCTTTTCTGATAGAAATATTGCCATAATAAAAAAGAGGAAAAGGTCGCCGTGCACGAGGGAGTAAGATATGTTCCCCTGGGTGGCGGCCTCTGTGTGGAGGACACTGGTCGTAAATCTTTAATGTTCGGTTGTGTGGTGATATACACACGGGTCACCACAACAAAACATAGACCGGAGTCCACACGGAAACATAAATAAACATACCAATAATATTAAGTAAAAATATTCGTGGGTGTAAGACCAGGGCGGTCCTTCCTGCTAGTGTTCACGTGACCGACTTACTGTAGATGTTGAGAAGTAATTTTTATTTGATATTATTGGGATAAGAGAAACAGGAGACTTAACGTGCCTAAATATGACCCATTGGTAAAGTCTGATGTAGCTGCAGGAGATACATGACGCAGAACTGAAGACATTCTGTTATAGTACATAAATCATAACACTGAAATTCCAGTGCAGGCAGCAAGTATTTGATGTTTTATCTTCTCTTACAGTGGGACATCAGAGATGTGACGTGTACATTATCTTTGTTGTTTTGTCAAATAAAAAAACATAAAGCATATTTACATCAGATTAACCCTATGCTGGTTAGGGGTTTCTCTCTGCTGAATGAAATCGTCTGGCATTATCCAGAATATAATGCACAGCTGACCTCTAAAGGGTATAGAAGCTTTGGGTTAACTTGGCTTATATATAAATAAGTTGAGAGGTTAAGTTACAAACCCAAAATGCTCTTTTCTCCATTTATTGGTAAAACTATATTGGTCACAGTCTATTAGTAGATGCACCGTAATTAACACTGTAAGCTGTGAGTGTTAGATAAGGACAAGGGTTCAGCTTGACTGAGTCAGGTCACCTGTCCGATTCTCATGAGCCTAGAGTCAGGACTCTTCCTTGTGACGACTGGTGCCTGTGAGGGAGAGGTTGGGCTAACCCTACATTCTCAAGGTCGGCTTACTGATAGAGGAATTTCCCCTCACGTGTACAGCACATGGCACCTCACAGCTTATGGAAAATTACAGTAGGGCGATTGGATTATATAAACTAAATGTAATAACCTAAATTTATATAATTGTTATTGCCATGAGACAGGGACTAATGCACACATATTACATATATAGACCACGAGAATGACGTCAATTGGTTCACCTGAATGACTCATTTACCTCTGTCTTCCTCACCGCTCACCATCTTCCTCATCACTAACCATCTTCCTCACCACTCACCATCTTCCTCACCACTCACCATCTTCCTCATCACTCACCATCTTCAACACTGCTCACCACCTTCCTCACCACTTACCATCTTCCTCACCACTCACCACCTTCCTCATCACTCACCATCTTCAACACTGCTCACCACCTTCATCATCACTCACCATCTTCAACACTGCTCACCACCTTCCTCATCACTCACCATCTTCAACACTGCTCACCACCTTCTTTCTCATCACTCACCATCTTCACCACACCACTCACCACCTTCCTCATCACTCACCATCTTTAACACTGCTCACCACCTTCCTCACCACTCACCATCTTCCTCACCACTCACCACCTTCCTCATCACTCACCATCTTCAACACTGCTCACCACCTTCCTCATCACTCACCATCTTCCTCACCACTCACCATCTTTCTCACCACTCACCATCTTCCTCACCGCTCACCATCTTCCTCATCACTAACCATCTTTCTCATCACTCACCATCTTCAACACCACTCACCACCTTCCTCATCACTCACCATCTTTAACACTGCTCACCACCTTCCTCACCACTCACCATCTTCCTCACCACTCACCACCTTCCTCACCCTCACCATCTTCCTCCTCACCGCTCACCACCTTCCTCATCACTCACCATCTTCAACCTGCTCACCACCTTCCTCACCACTCACCATCTTCCTCTACCACTCACCACCTTCCTCACCACTCACCACCTTCCTCATCGCTCACCATCTTCAACACTGCTCACTACCTTTCTCATCACTCCATCTCCCTCCACCACTCCCACCTTCCTCATCCTCACCATCTTCAACACTGCTCACCACCTTCCTCATCACTCATCATCTTCCTCACCACTCACCATCAGTCACCATTCAACATCGCTCCACCACCTTCCTCATCACTCACCATCTTCAATACTGCTCAACCTTCCTCACCACTCTACCTTCCTCATCGCTCACCATCTTCAACACTGCTCACCACCTCTCATCACTCCACCATCTTCCTCACCCTCCACCACCTCCCCTCCCCTCACCCACCTTCCTCCATCCTCCTGCATCTTCAGCACTGCTCCTTGCCTTCCTCATCACTCACCATCTTCAACACTGCTCACCACCTTCCTCATCACTCATCTTCCTCACCACTCACCATCTTTCTCACCACTCACCATCTTCCTCACCTCACCACCTTCTCATCCTCTCTCTTTCCTCATCACTCATCTTCAACACTGCTCACACCTTCCTTATCGCCTCCTGCATCTTCCTCACCACTCACCATCTTTCTCACCCTCTGCATCTTCCTCACCCTCACCACCTTCCTCATCCTCCTGCATCTTCAACACTGCTCTACCTTCCTCACCACTCACCATCTTCCTCCACCACTCACCATCTTTCTCTCCTCACCATCTTCCTCACCCATCACCACCTTCTTCATCACTCACCATCTTCCTTACGCTCACCACCTTCGCATCAGTCACCATCTTCAACATCGCTCACCACCTTCCTCATCACTCACCCTCTTCCTCCGCTCACCACCTTCCCTCATCACTCACCATCTTTATGCTCACCATTTACCTCAGCCTCATGGTCACCACCTACACCCTGTCAGCCTAGTCCTCCCAGTAGATCAATGTTACTATTGAACCACAGCATCCACACACACCCTACCCCCCCTCTCTTGTTTTTTCCTCCTCTTCTTCAACCTTCCTTTATCTTACTATTTCCTCTTCTCCTCTTCCTCCTCCTTCGAAAGCGTCTCCTCTCTACCACAATAGCCACTTTCCCTTCTTACCACTTTTTTCTCCTCCTCCTCAACCTCCTCCTCCCCCTCCTCCTCCTCCTCTTGCCACAATAAAACCTTTACCACTCACCCCATCAAACCACCTGCACTCACTTCTCATCCCTTCACCTCTCACCCTACTCTCTCTTCACTCCTCCCCCACCATCCCACTTCTACCCTCCCTCACTCCTCACCCTACCCTCCCTCACTTCTCACCCTACCCTCCCTCACTGCTCACCTCAGCCCATCCCTCACTCCTCACCCCTTTTCCCTCACCTCTCAGGCATAATAACCCACCACTTTGATCCCACGAGTTTTCTTAGGTGAATTTTCTACCTTAACCGTAGCTGTGAAGGCATAACTAACTCTCTCGTTCAATCTTAAGCACAAAAATGGTGTCAAATTTCACTTGAGATTATACCCAAGCTCTCATACCCTAAGGCTGAAGGAAGATTACAGTAATTATGTTTGAGGCTGTGAGAAACGGCATTTGTGTCTAGCAGGCTCTTACATTGGCGGTCACGAGCCAAAGATGTTGTCACTAATCTGGGTGTGTCTGGCCAGGTGACAGGTGTACTGGTTGGAGGGTAGCTTTTTGAGTAACACGATCATGTCGCCAGGTTAGCTATTGATAGTACAGCTGCATAGCCAAACAATTGTGCATTTTATGATGAAATCATTAACTTTGGCACAGATATAGAGTAATACATGGTGAATATTTTCAGATAAGGAACCACTAGAAACTCAACCTCTGTGGGCGCTATATTGAATTTCAAGATAGCCGCCGTTCAGGAAACGCTAAACTATGTATTTCTGTTTTTACGGTTGCATATATCATTCCAATGCATCAATATACATAATCCGGGTTCCGAAATTGATTTGTGATAGTTTTCGTAGTATATTACAATGAAAAAGACAAGTAAAAGCATTACACTGGAAAATTAACATACAAATTTTCCGAACTCCCAAACTTAAACAAATTTTCTGAACATTCGGCTATTGAGGCCGAATCTCTGTAGATATTTGGCCTTAACAGCCACCTTCACATGCACAAAGTCCAGCGCATTTAAGTGCAGCTTTATTGCACCTACACTTGCCACTGCAGTGTTTTCTGCAACCTCAAGAGATGAGCCCGTGGCATGACTTTGACACTTCAAGAGAGTGTGGTCCAGAGTGGTTCCACCTCATCACCCGACTTCATCCAACCCCAGTCACATGGTGATGGCAGACTGACAAACGCTATTGCGGCCTGTCCCTAGATATGTCCAGCCTGATAAGCAGCTCTCTTTATGTGCTGCTCCAGATCTGCTCGTTTTGGTGGGAGATGCACCAGTGATCTTGATTTTCTTGAAAACAGTTTCTTTCTCAGCACGTTCACGTCACAGCATGTGCTCGTAGGGTTATACAGCAGCACGAGGAATTTCTTCAGTGTCGACAGGACATCATCAGGCAGCTCACGTGGGGTGGAAGCCAGACTGAGGAAGGCGGTTGTCACTTCCGGAAATGCATTCAATGTGGCCCAGGCTGCCTTCTTGCTATGACCTGTAAAGGCAGATACCGTGTCGCTGCCCGTTATTGCATGAAACACTGGAAGAGCTCTCGACTTCTCAGGTCCCAGGGCCTTTGCAATCTGATGTGCTGCTATGTAACGTCGATTCTTTCCTGTGCCAAAAGTAAACCATATTTCATCTAGTACCTCACTCCGTTCATTCGCTAGAGCAACTGCAAGGATGACAACATCTGTATCGACGGTAAGAATGAGTATTCGCCGATGACCACATTCCAAGGCATCAGCTGCATGAACCATCATCCTAGTGTCGGCCTCTTCGTGGTTGCATGCATGGTGCCAAGTTGGCAGTGTCCTTCCGGGGTGGAACAGTGAGTACCTGTTTCTTGTCTGTGACAACCAGCTGTTTACTTTCTTTGACAACCAACTGCATAACCTGTTCTGACAGGAAACTGAAGAGTTCCTCTTTGTTGTCACTGTTGCGGAGAAAGTTTTGCCAGTTGCTAGGTAGAGGACCAGAGGCAGTGACGCGTCTTCGAATGCCCTTGCCACGGTTACATCTTACTGTTACTTTTAGGCTCCCAGATTTTAGATAGCAATCTCATACCAGGTCAAGTCGAGATCGATATTCGAGCTGTGATTCAATATAGGGAATGAATAGAGCTGTGCTGTATTCTTGAAATGTCCTACTGCCTCCTGGCTTCAACATTTCCACAACGGCAGGTCCATCGAGTATAATTGAGGTGACATGTGGAGCGTCAGTGATCTTGTCAGCAAGTTGTTCAAGGGGTGTGAGTAAGTCGGCCTTCTTGCTGAAGCATAGTTTCCCATTACTGGAGAGTGCTGGTGGATAGGCCCGGTTTTCATGCTTGAAGAATTCGTCCAAATCACCCTCTCTTGTTTGACAGGCTATGTAGAGCCTGGAGAAGAGTCCACGGTCGTCATTTGCGAAGGCTACTTGCTGCTTACTCCTAGTTGGAGACTTCGATTTCATAGAACTGAATAGTGTTAGCTTGTTGAGCTTAATAGTGTCACCAATAGGCTTAGACTTGTCTTCAAGGCGTTCTTTTACATATGAATGGAATTGTTCTCGCCCAAGCTTGACAACATTTTGCACACTCTTCACGGCTTCTGGACACAAGATTTCCTTTGTATGAAGAACCATTAGGGCAGCACTTTCTTCTTCAAATGGGTTTCCCATTTCTTCCATGACAAGTGTAAGTGCTTTCACATCCTGAAGAAACTTGTCCTGCGTCTTGTTGGTTTGCTCATGATGGTGGAAGTTAGCCTTGGTTTGCTCAGCTTTCTGCGATGATTCAAATTCAGCAATGACCCGTGCTACTTCTGGACCTGCAACCATCCACCATCGAAGTGCACTAGGGTTTCCAGTCAAACCGACTGCATCACCATCACCTTTGATGCAGGCATTGTTCTGCTCATGGGCCTGGCCTAGTGCCATTGCAGAAAAACGGTGGGCTGTCTTTTTTGCAGTGAAATGTCCAGCTTGATACTTTGCAGCCACATCATGATGCTTGGAGGGAGATAAGAAGAAACTGGTTCATAAATAGGGTGGTGGACGAGTGGAACAAGCTTAGAAACTTTGTAGTAAGTGCTGGAATTCTGGAAAGTTTCAAAAGGAGGCTAGATAGATTCATGGATGATAGAGAGTGGTAGTAACTCTCGACAGGAGCTGCCATGCACAGGCCAACCGGCCTATTGCAGACTCCTTATTTTCTTATGTTCTTATGTTCTTATATTGTCCGAGAGCTCTGTTATGTCCTTCAGGTGGACTGGAACCCACCGAGAATAATGAGTATGATCCAAGGCGAAGAACCACTGACACAGTTCAGCCAGAGCATCCATGTATAGCGAGAAGTTTGATTCTCGTGGTGATCTAACAAACATAAAGATACTTAGCTCTAGGTTGAGGGTGGTTGCCCAGTACTGAAACTGGGGACAACATTCAGCCCTTTGATGACACCAGACACCAAACTCTAGGGGCTCATGACCATCACTTTGGGCATCTTCAGTGTATTTGCCATAATCCTTGTGCTGTAGGATGTTCAGGGTTGCTGCTGTTGTCTGATGGCCTCGCCTGGTGCGTGTGACGTGAGCAGCCTTTAGGAAAGAGTCCGCAGTTCCTGGGCTGGCAATATTGGCTCGCACCAGGGTTTCTACCCACCCGCTACCCTGCAACCAACTGCCTGCCATCCTCAGAGCCGCCATTTCAACGTGGAGACCGCCCAGAATCATAATAAATTTCTCTTCCCAGTAATTTTCGGGCCAATTCCACTGAATCTGTTTGGCTATTGCAAACAACGGTTGGTCCAAGGTGATTACTGGGTTTGACCATGTCTTTCTTCCTATAGCCTATTATTTCCCTATGGTTCTCAGTATTAGACGGTCTCACAGGACTAAGACAGTAACGTGGTGAAACCTGAATTTTTTTCCAGGATCCGCCCCTAATTTATAGCGGCCACTCAAATCCAGTATCGCGTGATTCCATATCTGAAAATGTTCATATACCATTACTCCATCGCTGTGCCAAATTTGGTGCTTTCATCATTAAATGTACAATTGTTATGAAAATTGTAGCTATGCCACTCCACTATGACGAGGCGGTGAGAACTCTTGGTCAATGTGACTGTGACCTCTATTGGGTCAGGTCTGGACAGCTGTGTTTGCCCAGGTGCGTGGTTATGTTGCCGGTCGGTAATGCTTCCTAATTATTACCATCTGGGTTGTCTTGCAGGTGTAGTTTCCTTTACATGGTCAACCGATGTGGGTGACACCTGCTCATCTACTTCCTGTTGTATGTGCTGTTCTTTCTGAGCTTTAAACTATGGTCTGATAAACAATCATTACACACACACTACACTACACATCCATCATCCACACTACATTACATATCCATCATCCACACATCCATCATGCACACACTACACATCCATCATCTACACACTACACTACACACATCCATCATCCACACACACACTACACAACGCATCCATCATCCACACACTGCACTACACATTCATCATGTACACACTACACTACACATCCATCATCCACACACTACACTACACATCCATCATCCACACACTACACATCCATGCACACACCACACACACATCCATCATCCACACACACACCACACATCCATCATCACATCATCCACACACACTACACTACACAGCTATCATCCGCACACTACACTACACATCCATCATCCACACATTACACTACACATACATCATCCACACACAACACTACACATTCACCATCCACACAATCCACACACTGCATTATACTTCCATCAGCCACACACTATGCTACACATCCATACACTACACTATACATCCATCATCCAAAAACTACACTGCACACCCGTCATCCACATACTAACACTCGTCATCCACACACTGCACATTTCGTCATCCACACACTACACACTCGTCATCCACACACTACACACTCTCACACACACGACGCATTCGTCATCACTCATCCACACACACTACACACTCGCCATCCACACACTACACACTCATCATCCACACACACTACACACTCGCCATCCACACACTACACACTCATCATCCACACACACTACACACTCGCCATCCACACACTACGCATTCGTCATCCACACATTACACATCCGTCATCCACGCACTACACACTCGTCATCCACACACTACGCACTCGTCATCCACGCTACATACTCGCCATCCACACCACACATTCATCATCCACACGCTCCCTCCCTCTTTCGCTTCCTTCCTCCTTGCTTGTCTGCCTACTTCCTCCCTCCCCCCATCTCTTTCCCCTTTTTATCTGTCTCTATCCCTCCTTCCTTCCTTCCTTCCTTCCTTCCTTCCTTCTTTCCTTCCTTCCCAAGTCACTCCGCAACCCCCCCCATCTGTCACCTAACCTAACGTAACCTAACCACTGAAGGACCTGAGCTTGTCGATGGATGGTCCAGGCTGTGGAAGTCGCGCGTGTGGGCGGCCGAATTAACACACCCTGGACAACACACAGACGCTAGACAAACACACACAGATGCTAGACAGACAGACGCTAGAGAGGCACACACAGTCGCTAAACATACACACGGCGCTTGGCAGACAGACAGACGCCCTAAAGACACACGCAGGCGCTATACAAACACTTACAGATACCAAACAGACTCGTATAGACACTAGACGCAAGACAGACAGTTACAGATATATGACAGATACACACAAACGCTAAACACACACATACACACACAGTCCCTTTCAACTACATAACATTAGCGATTTTTTTATCAGGATAATTAAAAAAAACTGTATCTTTTATCGTATAAAAAAATCTCATTCACAATACGCAGTAAAAACGTAAGATAAATTCACTACCAATTAACACATCTTACTTGCAACATATGACAATTGGCAGATGTTAGGGTACACTTATAACTTGCTGAACATCTTGGAGTGCACTTTTTACTAGCTGACTTGAGTTAAAATGATTATATAGCATACAAATATTAACGATTGCCTGGACTTAACATCTTTTTGGCACTAAATTAAGTTTAATGGCTCTACTTCCCATAGCTCATTTCCAACTGTTTACTTCCATATTATTAGTCTCCTGATGAGGAAATGTTTGGGACATCCATTCTCATTAACTTCATCTCTTGCCTTTGAACAGCCACGGATAGATGCAATAAACGACTTTTTTCAGGCGTTCCTGTTGGTTCATCGTCATCAACAGCTCCAAATTGAGTGATTTTGAAAAAGCTTTTGATAATTTGAAATACAATAAAGTTACTGAAAGAATAAAATTTAGTGGGAAAGCTTATGGTTGTTTCCAAACTGGGAATAAACCCAATACAGTATAAGTATTATGGTAGGAAACCGGTAACTTAAAGAAGTAGAAAATTTTGTGTATTTGGGAAGTAACATTAGCTGTGATGGTAGATGTATGAAAGATATCATTGCAAGAGTAGGCAAAGCAAAAACAGGATTTAATAATATAAAATATCGACTAAGATTTTAAGAAAAGGATGTTGAATGATTGTGATATTTTTTTACAGGTATTAGCCCACCCGGGCACAGATCACTGACCCACATCGGGGCCTCGGGGGAGAAAATGTAATAATAATAATAATAATAATAATAATAATAATAATAATAATAATAATAATAATAATAATAATAATAATAATAATAATAATAATAATAATAATAATAATAATAATAATAATAATAACTAGCAGAATCGCTCATCCGCTAGGCAATGGTGGGACGCCACCCTCCGGGAGGCGCCACATTGTCTCACTGTTCAGTCCCCAAAACTTCTTCTTCCATCAATAGTTCATTAACGGTGTATATAAGTTCCACCATGTTTTTCACTATAATGGTACAGCAAAGTATATATTTTTTAGCATTAAACTGTTATTATTTTATTGTCTAATTATCACTACATATAACACGACCCATCATCACTACATATAGCATCATCCATCATCACTACATATAACACCATCCATCATCACTACATATAACACCATCCATCATCACTACAGATCGGTAAAGTAGGTTCCGAGATTTTCGTGCGGACACACAAACACACATACTTCTTTGTTTTATATATATAGATAATAATAATAATAATAATAATAATAATAATAATAATAATAATAATAATAATAATAATAATAATAATATTAATAATAATAATAATAATAATAACAATAATAATAATAATAATAATAATAATAATAATAATAATAATAATAATAATAATTATTGTTATTATTATTATTATTCATAGTAAATAAAATTTATAATGAAAATTAAAAAAATTAAATGAAATAATGAAATAATTATGATAATAATAATAATAATAATAATAATAATATAGAACCATAAAGAAAAAAAAAGAAAAAAAGAAAAAGTGAGAAACAATATACAGTATGTATGATGTGTTGTCAATGTTAAGAGAAACAACTGAAACCCATAGAACACAGAGGGTCAGCGTAGATGGTGTTAAATCTGAGTGGGGCTGTGTAACCAGTGGGGTTCCCCAGGGGTAAGTACTGGGCCCACTCTTGTTCATAATCTACATAAACGATCTAGATACTAGGATCAGCAGTGACATAAGCAAGTTCGTGGATGACACTAAAATAGGGCAGCAGATTAATTCAGGGCAAGATTTAAATGCACTACAGGAGGACTATAATAAACTGCAGGAGTGGTCAGAAAAATGGCAAATGAAATTCAACACCATGAAGTGCAGGATTTTTAATATTGGAAGAACAAATACTGTCAATGTATACAGCCTTAACAACATCAACCTAGAGAAGTCGACTTGTGAAAGAGACTTAGGGGTACTTGTAAGCCCGGACCTACGGCCTAGAAAACAGTGCGTTAATGTTCGAAATAAGACAAACAGAGTATTAGGTTTTATATCTAGAAGTGTAAGTAATAAGAGTGCAGAGGTCTTATTGCAACTATATCTTGCGCTAGTCAGGCATCACCTCGATTATGTGGTTCAGTTCTGGTGCCCTTATTATAGAATGGATATCAATTCACTGGAGTCGGTGCAGCGAAGAATGACGAAAAAGATTTTGGGACTTAGAAACCTTCCATATCAAGATAAGTTAAAGAAACTAAACTTGCATTCCCTAGAGCCTAGAAGGACGAAGAGTGCGGGGAGATATGATAGAAGTATTTAAGTGGGTGAAAGAAATCAATAAAGGTGATGTAGATAAAGTTCTTATAATATCCGAGCTGGATAGGACTCGTAGCAATGGATTGAAATTGGATAAGTTTAGGTTTAGGAGAGAGATAGGAAGGAACTGGTTCACAAATAGGGTGGTGAACGAGTGGAACAAGTGTAGCAACTTTGTAGTAAGTGCTGGAACGCTGGAAAGTTTTAAAAGGAGGCTTCGTGGAAATTCATGGATGATAGAGAGTGGTAGTAACTCTCGACAGGAGCTGCCATGCACAGGCCAACCGGCCTATTGCAGACTCCTTATTTTCTTATGTTCTTATGTTCTTCAGATGAATATGGCTAGCGTCCACCGACAGAACATTATATAAATATTTCAATTACTAAATTTATATTGCAACAAACAAGTGAAAATTATGACGATAGTTCACTATAATAAGAAAACTCTTAGCCGTGAAGTGTAGTGGCATGTAACCCCCAAATATAGTCACAATAAACAAAAATTTGAAGATTAATAGTGTGCTCGGGTTGAAGGTTGAACAAACTTGTGAGAGCTGGCGCACGAATATCAAGTTTTCGGACTTAAAACCAGAATTAAAATGTTAAAACTTTCTCAATTCAGCTCTAATTAGTAACTAAAGCTTACTAAAACAAATTTGATGCAATCAAATAATTAAGAATAATATTAATCCTTATGTTGATTTTTTCTTAGATGATGCTGTTAGACAAGTGAGATTATCGACATAATGATGTTGTGACCGTGGCTGTTATGAGTGACTGTACCGAGTGACATCGTGGTTAGTGACAGTGGCTAGTAACCATAGCTAGTGATCCTGGCTAGTGACCGTGGCGAATGAAACACCTCTAATAGGAAGTCACCACAAAAAGTAAAAATACATAATTTATTTCATGATTGTTGACGACTCGTACATTTTCTAATTTGCAGTAGATGACGCGGTAAATGCTTAAGTGCACTATAATATTGTACTATCAACAGTATCTGAGGCTTATTACTGTGTCTGTAGTACAGTCATGTTCAAGGTTCTTCGAACACTGCTGGAGACAGCTGGCAACTCAAGGCCGTTTTTTTACTATACTAAGTAGTAAAAACTATGAATGAATGTAAAAGTGATCGGTGATTGGTTACTTAGTTCCCCGTTGCTTAATTAATGGTTGGGGTTTGTTGTTTCACATTATATTATGCCTTTCTGCTAGTATATTCGGTTAATTTGATTTTAAAATGGATAGGGCAATGAGCCAACCCTAAGAATTTATATTTAGATAAATAAACATAAGTAAAAATCGGTAAGTATGTTAAAGAACATCATGCATCGGGCACAACTGTGTGCAGGCTGTTTATGGGGTTGCCTGTTTATCATTAATTTATACTAATATTGTCTACAAACGTTTAATCCCTTTCGGGTAATTAATCCAGTTGTACTAAACCGATGCTAAACAAAACTTCTTTCTAAAGACGCTGATTTCTTGCAACACAAACTGCTGTTTTACTTACTAATAATAATAATAATAATAATTAACGGTTTATTGAAAGAGCTTGGCAGCCAGAAGGCTGAAAATATACAGTTACATATTTGGGGAATGGGTTACGAATTACAAATAATATACAAGTAACATAAGTGACACAAATAAGACATATAATAACTTAGATGGGGATCAGCTCAAACTACAGTTCATTTCAACATAGTGACAGTGTAAGGAGCAGTGTTTACCGGGAGTGAATACACTGATTTATTACATGTTATTGATAATTTTTACAATGGTTGGGATTGGGCTGTTCTTATAGCGATCAGTTCGTGCACGTATGGGCTGGATGCGGTTGTGGTGTCGAACAGCAATTCTCGGACAGGGGATGTCAGGTGGTAGTAGGGGCCGGTGTCGGGGATGGTGTAGAAGCTTCTTACCAAATTTGTAGATGAGGTCGTGGTGATGGTCAGTGAGAGTCGAAAGGGTCAGTGTGTTGAGCGCTTCTTTAGTGGAGTGTGTGTGTACGCTCATGTGGAGTGTGTGTGTGTGTGTGTGTGTCAGTCTGTGTCTGTATTTAATAATGACGTTGTTCAATTGAAGGTGATGGTAATTAATCTTACGAACCATCCGTCTGATGGTGTGAATTAGTACTGTAGCATATGCCTAATACTTTTACAAGCCATTATCTAGCAATATCATTGTCATTCCAAGACTATGAATATTGTAAGCAGCAAATGGCATTTCTTTCGTTGAGTGACTCTTTGCGCCCCCCCCCCCTAAATCCTTGTTTCTGACTTGTGTCGATTACGTCACGTTTAGTCTGGTGTCTTTAAAAAAAATATTAAATTTTTTTCCAAAAATGTGTATGATGTATTATAAATTTGTATCTTATTTATTTATTTATTCGTTTATCTTTTTATAAATGCATAATAAATATAAATATAACGCTGACGTTATTGGCGGGAAGGTGGGGAGACAGAGGTGTTGTCAGTGCTGACTACCCTTCCACTCCCTCAATTGTAGAAGGACCCTGCCAACATGGAATACCACACGCAGAAAATCACTGAACGTGGAAGAATAATCGGCATGAAAGAGGCTGGGTTTTCATCCACTGAAATTGCACGAGAATTGGGTTTTTCTCGGTCAACTGTATATTATTGGATTAAGCCTCTGAAGATGTCTTGAATAAAGACGAAAGCTATGGTGCTCCGTTGTTTCCCTTTTCCCGTGTGATTTTATCAAGATTTATCTTATCCACGTTTTCATTGTGGATCTACATGAAATATATATATATATATATATATATATATATATATATATATATATATATATATATATATATAGAGGTCAGATTCGTGTGGGTAATGTCACTGTTCACTGCCATGCAGGACAGAGGTTCGTACACAAAGAAAGAAAGAAATACATCATATTCATTTGCTGTATATATAGGTCAGTGGTTCACATACATTGGACGTCATATTCTAATTGAAAACAAATCAGTGTGGGCTAGCAAATTTGGGATAAACAGCAAGAATGTCCTCAAGCACCCCTGATTCAATGTAGTAATTACAAAGGTCAGCCACGGAAAAAATCAGAGAGGGAGACGGAGACAAAGAAACAACTGTATCACCACACAATTCATACATTACTCTACTGTATGTAATGGTCCGATCACAGCTGTCCGATCCGGCTCTTGAAGGCACCTGTGACGAGGAAATTAATCTTTCATATTTCAATCTCATAATCTCATATTTAATAAGTTCATGTCATTCCTTTCACAATATATTTATGTATTCTTGGATAAGGTTTATTGTTGTAACCGCCCAATGAGTGACTGTGGGATAATGAGACCCTTGCCCGTAGGACTCGATTGTTCTTTATTTGAGTAGAGTGGGGTAATAAACCATATAAAAACTTAAGTGCTTCGGGTCTAATGTAGGACTTATTAGCTCCCTGACTTGTTAGCTCACTGGACGGCTAGAGACTATCTTCTGAACCCCACAAGGAGGGAGTCAGCCCAAGGCGAGGACCATCTGTTTCACATTTAACACCTAAGCAAAATTCGTTGTCAAAACTCTGGCTCTCTCCTGTCTCCCTTTCTCTCTCTCTATCCCTCTCTTTCTCCCTCTCTTCTAGTTTATCCTACTGTGGCGATAACAACTGTAATGGTTGTATTTGTATATATTTTTCTCATTTCAGTTATTATAACAAATGGGAAGAAATCTTTGCCAAAATACCAAACTATGTTACAACATTACCCCACAATTAATTCATAACTTACAATAATGCTCTAACACTCACGCACAATTGCATAGACACATACGCACGCGCTCTTGAAGAAAGTAGATTTCAATGGAGTCCCTTGATGTTTTTATTAATTATAAAAAAATTATTACATTAATTAATGAAATCTCGTACTGTAGGTGTAGCTAAAGCCGTAGCATATGTATTGTATTACATTGTATCTATAACAATTGTCCTCCGAGTAGACTTAGCTTATATATTTCAAATTACATTTCTTTCGATTATTGCTTGTTTGTCCGAAAAAACCTTGTTTTTAAACTGGTTCATCGGAGGATCTCATAGGAAAGTCTTTCATTTCGTAAAAACTGTGTAGTATCCATTTTAAAATCAAATTAACAGTATATACTAGCAGAAAGGCATAATATAATGTGAAACAACAAAGCCCAACCATTAATTAAGCAACGGGGAACTAAGTAACCAATCACCGATCACTTTTACATTCATTCATAATTTTTACTACGTAGTATAGTAAACAAACGGCCTTAAGTTGCCAGCTGTCTCCAGCAGTATTCGAAGAATCTTGAACGTGACTGTACATCGTATGGGTAATAATGCTCCTTCTGTAACTTAGATACATTATTAGGTTTTTGTATAAAATAACTTAATGGTCGTTGTCGCAATTAAAAGGTTTTCAGTTGGGTGAATGAGCCTTCAAGTTCTGGATCGAGGTTACTGTTCCCTGCTGCCGCACACACACACACACACACGCGCGCGCGTGGGCGCGCGAAACAAAAGCAAAAACAGCAATAATAATAATAATAATAATAATAATAATAATAATAATAATAATAATAATAATAATAATAATAATAATAATAATAATAATAATAATAATAATAATCATAATAACAACAAAAATAATAATAATAGCAATAATAATAATAATAATAATAATAATAATAATAATAATAATAATAATAATAATAATAATAATAATAATAATAATTGTTCCTCCTGTTAAAAGATGGCCGTCCGTTTGGCCAATTAGGCATGAATTTGTTTTAAGGTCTAGAAGCTGTCACTAACACAACAAGCACACCCTAAGTTAACGATCTGCATGACCCAGACTCATGGAATAATCCAAGAAAACCTAAAAACTCGCCAACTGCACTGGCTAGCCATTACGCCGGGACACGACCCGCAATCGATTAATATCAAGGTCCCCAATTACTGCTGAGTACACACACACACACACATAAGAATATAAGAATGGAGGAGACTGCAGCTGGCCTATTGACCCATACTGGGCAGTCCCATTTACACCCAACCCCTATTGCTCATATATCCATCCAACCTATTTTTGAAGCTATCCAGCGTATTCGAGTTAATGATGATATTTGGTAACTTGTTCCACTCATCCACTACTCTATTTCCAAACCAATGTTTACCTATTTCGCGCCTAAATCTAAATTTGTCTAATATAAAACAAATATTACGAGTTCGCTCCTGGTTGGATAGTTTGAGTACCTTTGTAATGTCCCCTTTGTTCAGCCCTGACTTCCATTTATGCACCTCGATCATATCACCCCTCACTCCACGTCTCTTGAGGGAGTGCAAATTAAGAAGCTTTAACCTGTCTCTGTACTCAAGGTTCCTAGTGACCGGGATTAGTCTTGTCATTCTCCTCTGAATTCTTTCCAAGGATTCTACATCTCTTCTGTAATACGATGACCAGAATTGAACTGCGTAATCCAAGTGGAATCTCACCGATCCTATCACCCCTCACTCTACGTCTCTCTAGGGAATGCAAATTAAGTAGCTTTAACCTGTCTCTGTACTCAAGGTTCCTAATGCCCGGGATTAGTCTTGTCATTCTCCTCTGAATTCTTTCCAAGGATTCTACATCCATTTTGTAATACGATGACCAGAATTGAACTGCGTAATCCAAGTGGGGTCTCACAAACTCAAGATACAGTTTTAAGATGATCTCGCTAGTTTTGTAACTAACATTCATTTGTATGAGCCCAAGTACTCTATTAGCCTTGTTTCGATCAAATGCACATTGTTTACTTGGCTTAAGATAATATATATCTTGATAAAATCACACAGGAAAAAGGGCAACAATGGAGCACCTTTGCTTTCGTCTTTATTCAAGACATCTTCAGAGGCAACTGAATTACACGGATCGAGAGAGGCTTAAGTACACAGGGTGACCTTACTAAATATTAGGTCAGGTCATAAACACGACATCCACTAATCCTCACACCAACACCACCACACACACAAAAAAGCTTAAAAGAAAGCTCGACGTAACTAGCCATGTTAAGTCAGGTAAAAAAATATGGGACCTACTAGTCATATATCATACACCTACCTTATATGCTTTCAAAGCATTTTTAGCCTTAGGCCACTGACAAATAAATTTGTGTAACATATTATCAGTTTTGTACTGACCATCACTAAGGTTTATAAAATTCAATTCCCTAATCAAACTTGCTTCAACCAGAAGTATTTCTGTGATACATGATGATTTATACACTTCTAAGCTGTTATCCCAATCTATAGGATGATTATTGTTCCTAACCTGAAAGAATAGTGCACTGCTTTCAGATGTTGTTCTAATATTGTACTTGTGCTTTTGATTTTTCCCATAGATAACTCAGGAGGAAGTCTGTTTAGGAGAACTCGGGCGATAATCTTGCCAGCTACGGACAGCAGCTAGATGCAGTGATAGTTGCCACAGTTTGGCCTATCTCCTTTGTTCTTATAAATATTGGCAATGGAGGCATCTTTAAGAGAATGAGGGATTTCCTCCTCCCATATATTATCCAGGAGAGAGTGGAGATGGCTAGTAAGCCACGGTCCTCCTGCTTTATACACCTCGGCTGGGATTCCACCATGCCCTGTGGCTTTGTTATTCTTCTTCTGCTTGATGGCAATAGCTACCTCATCACGGGATGGGGGATAGCTTAGGTGGGTCAGCTGTGGATGCTGACGGACCTGCTGGGTAGTCAGGGCATCCGCATCGGTTTTTCGGTTAAGAAACGACTGGTAAGACGGATATCTTCTTTGTCTTTAATTAGGGAGTTACCTTCGTATAAGCAGAGGGAAGTAAGCCATGAGTAATTGGGCCATATATTGATTTATTGGAATTGAAAAATTCACGCATTTTGTGTTGATCCGCATTTTTTTTGTTTCATACGCTATATTTTCCCACCATTCGCTCATTAGTTTGCAAAGTTCGTGCTGTGCCACCTCTTTCTTCGCGTGGAAGGCATCATCTTTGGTCCAAGACTGAAGGTTGTTCTGTCAGTCAGTGAAAGCAACACGTTTACCATCTACGAGTGCATTTATTTCCTCGTTATTTTCATCAAACCAATCCTGGTGTTTTCTCATTGTATGTTTTTGTGATGACAGCATTGAGGATACCAAATTCGGCACTCAGATTCAGGTTGTTTATTGTTGGGTTGTTTTTCAGCCCATCGTCGGGTTGCTCTCCAAAGCATGTTTAACGCTTGATCCTGCAGTAGCTTGGTGTTCAAACCTCTTCTGGAGGCTTGTTGCCTTTGCCGTTTTGTGTTACAGTGGTCTCCTTTGCTGACAATAATATAGTCATTGAGATGGCACTGTTTGGATTGTGAATGTTGCCAAGAACCCTTGAACCTGTCGGCCTGCCTAAGCAAGGTGTTGGTGATAGTGAGGTTGTGTTCAGCACACTTGCTGAGGTGGAGTAGGCCGAGGGGAATACACTTGCCCATTATGTTTCTCCCTTTGGTTCCCTGCTATAAGTCAGCGTCTCTGCCAATTCTGGCAATGAAGTCACCTAGGAACACAACCTATCGTCTCTAGGGATAGAGGTTAGCACTCTGTTAGGGTCGACATAAAAGGCCTCCTTGATTTCATCCTCTGCATCTAATGTTGGGACGTATGCACTGACGAAGACGGCATGATGTGAGTGATTCAGAGGGACTCTGAGTGTCATGAGGTGCTCATTGATCCCAACAGGCATTTCAGTTAGCCTATGTAGGATGGATTGGCAAATGGCAAAGAAAATTCCATAAATGGGGCTTCTAACCACAGCAGGCTTACTCTTCCAGAAGAAAGTAAAGCCGGACTCCCATTCTTTGAGTCTACTATGGTCTGTGAGCTGGAACTATTTAATGGCTGCTATGTCGATGCCTTACCTAGAGAGCTATTTTGCCACAAGGGTGGTTCTTCTTTCAGGGCACACATTTGTACAAGTACTGTATCCAGAATGGTCCTCACATTCCATGCAGTGACCATAAGAGGTTGTACAGTTTGTCTTTAATTTGATCTGTGATTATGATTTTGTTTTCGACCGGATTTGGATGACCTTACTGGGTGCGGTTGCCCAATCAGGCTGTTTTTAGGTAGAGTTGTTTCTAGAGACTCCCAGCCATCCTCTGTGCCTGTCCCCGACCCGTTGCCATTTGCCTGTCTCCATAGGACTTTTGGGAGTTTAGGAGTTTTGATGTTGATGAACGGTATGATGTGCTGGATGATGGCTGTGTGTCTGAGTTAATTTATATGATGAGTCAGGATAACAGGGTGCAATCACACCTCTTGGCTCTCCCTTTTCCTCATTCAGTGGTGCAGGTAGCTCCAACGACTGGGGAGAAGGAGAGTTGTAATTGACTGCCGATAGCCCAGTTTGTTGGGTTTCGCCTTCGTAGCCTCCCATCTTGCATTCCCTTCATTTGCTGGTGTAGTCATTAGGTTCCCCTATTTGTTTTACTGGAGCTCTGTATGCATGTCTGCCTGATACTGGGCTCCACGGCAGATTTTTTTATTGAGGTTTACTCCTGTAGCCTTATATCAAACAAGGTTAATCAGCAAGGCAGTGGGTAATGGTTGGTAGGCACAAGGGCATGTCCACATCTCGGTGGGCCTATGCGCCGTCCCTCTAGGCCCCACTGCTGCTCTGAGACCCTTTGCTGGTCAAGCCTTGGGCCGTGATGCACCCAGTTACCATGTGTTGCCACGAGGAGACAAAGCAGAAGTCCAACGGACTCTCATACAGGACATCATACAACAAATGAATAAGGAGACCATCGGGAAACTCGAGGAAGCTGACCGATGTCTCACTGACCACTCAGAACCCAAGTTCAACAGCTGAGTGAATAGAATTCCAAGCTTAAAACAGCAGACCGGGTGGATTATGTGGATGCCATAGGGCGGCGAAACAACCTCAGGTTTGCCGTAGTCCCCGAAGATCTCCACGAGGACTAGGAGTCATCACAGCGCAAAATTTCATGCCTGCTGAATGAAACATTTTTAACTTCCTGAAGTCAAGTTTGACTGTGTTCAACGCGTCGGGGACCCATCCCCTCCCCTCCCCGCGACACTATCTTCGTCAACGAGGACCTATGCCCAGGTACGACTAAAGCCACCAACTGCAAATGGACCAGTTTAAAGAGGCCAGGACACAAGAGAAACACGTTACGTTCAGTCATAAAACCCTTGTTGTAAGGGACTCTAGGGTAAGTGGACACCCACTCACTCACTCACCCGCTGTACCAGCCCCCCTAGAAGCCCCCCGCCAAGCCCCTCGAGAACCCCCTCCCCACTGAGGGGGAACCAGCCACTGCCTCTGTTCGCATCCTGGCTGCTCCACTGTGGGGTTCCCCCCCCCCCCCCCCCATCGGCCAACTCTGGTACTACACGTCCACCCTCAGCGGTGGAAACCAGCGACCCTCAAACCCAAGTGACAGGCGCACCTCCAACTCAATCTGGAAACCACCCTCAACAGTACCAGTCATCTTAAATCTGGTGCTTGTAGCACTTGTGAGTACGTTACCCCCCCCCCCTACTATTATAACTTTCTTTGACCTTCCTTTTTCACACCTCAGTGACTCTGAATTTTTGCTGTTCCTTAATCAGTATCAGGGAGGCTAAAGCAAACCCCAAGGGATTCTATAAAATGTATCAAGCTAAAACACGAAAAAAGATTGGACCAATACGGTCAGATACCGGCGAGCTAACTGATAATGATGGAGAAATGAACAATAATCTGAATAAATATTTTTCAACAGTTTTCACCACCGAAAATTTAAACATGATGCCCGAAGCTCTGATTCTATACAGAGATAGTGAAGAAAATAAATTAAGCGAGATAGTAGTGACTAGTAACGATGTCAGTAAGCCTAATAAGTCACCAAGTCCCGATGAGATATTTGCCAGAGTATTAAAGGAATGCAAGGAAGAGCTTAGTATGCCTTTAGCAAAGTTGTTTAACATGTCCTTAAAAACAGGAGTAAGAACAGAATCCTAGAGGATAGCAAATGTAATACCGATTTTCTAAAAGGGATATAGATCACTATCCTCTGACTACCGACCAATCAGTCTAACATCAATTGTAGGCAAATTACTGGAAGCAATCATTTCAAACTCTATTCGAAATCACCTGGAGAAGCACAAGTTATTCAATGATTCCCAACATGGCTTCACAAGCAGGCGTTCATGTCTGACTAATCTATTAACATTCTTTTCATCTGTTTTCGAATCAGTGGACGAGGGGCACAATTATGATGTGGTATATCTCGACAGAGTCCCCCACGAAAGACTGATAAGAAAAGTGGAGGCTCATCCCATTAAAGGAGATATTCTAAAATGGATTAGGGCGTGGTTATAGGACAGGAAACAGCTAGTGAGCATTAACGGCACTAAATCCTACTGGAGCAACGTCACTAGTGGAGTTCCCCAAGGCTCAGTACTAGGACCATTATTATTTATTATATACATAAACGACATAGATATCGGCGTAGACAGCAACATAAGTAAATTTGCTGATGACACTAAAATAGGGCGTGTAATTAAATCTGACAGTGACTCCACAAAACCACAGGAAGACCTAAACAAATTTTTCGAATGGTATGAAAAATGGCAAATGAGATTCAATGTGGACAAATGTAAAGTACTCAGTATAGGAGATGTAAACAGGGAAAGCAGATACCAGATGAACAACGATGTTATTGAGAAATCCGACTCCGAGAAAGATTTAGGAGTAATGATAAGTAGGAATCTTAAGCCAAGTAAACAATGTGTATTTGCTCGAAACAAGGCTAATAGAGTACTTGGGTTCATACAAAAGAGTGTTACTTACAAATCTAGCGAAGGTCATCTTAAAACTATATCTTGCGCTTGTGAGACCCCACTTGGATTATGCAGTTCAATTCTGGTCACCGTATTACAGAATGGATATAGAATCCTTGGAAAGAATTCAGAGGAGAATGACAAGACTAATCCCGGGCATTAGGAACCTTGAGTACAGAGACAGGTTAAAGTTTTTAATTTGCACTCCCTCGAGAGATGTAGAGTGAGGGGCGATATGATCGAGGTGTATAAATGGAAGTCACGGCTGAACAAAGGGGGCATTACAAAGGTACTCAAACTATCCAACCAGGAGCAAACTGGTAACAATGGTTTTAAATTAAACAAATTTAGATTTAGGCGTGAAATAGGTAAACATTGGTTTGAAAACAGAGTAGTGGATGAGTGGAACAAGTTACCACATCATCATTAACTCGAATATGCTGGATAGTTTCAAACATAGGTTGGATGGATATATGAGCAATAGGGGTTGGGTGTAAATGGGACTGCCCAGTATTGGTCAATAGGCCCGCTTCAGTTTCCTCCATTCTTATGTTCTTATGCTCTTAATGTTCCTACACTGATGATGCTGGGGTCGTTCGCTTAGATGTACTAGATCGTATGTGTCACACTCCCTTTACCCATAGTGTCGACACAACACTCCCTCGTATTGGTCCTGATGCCTTTCTACATAACTCACTGGGTTACACCAATCCAAATTGTACCTATTACTTTGTTGACTCTCCCGAGCTTAGTTATAGTCTTTTTCTACCACATTCCTTCTCCTTAATTAGCCATAACATCAGCAGTATTCCTCTTCACTTAGATACCTTTTTAGTTCAGTGTGTATATTCTATTGCCCACAAATCTGATGTACTTGGGTTCTGTGAGACCAAACTCACTAATGATATTGAACATTTGTATAACATTCCCAATTATAATAGACACTGCGTCAACACGTCACGACACTATGGTGGTATCTCCCTATATGTTGATATCAAGTATAGAACTTCTGTAAGAGATGATTTAAGGGTTCACAAAGAGTTCATGGAGAATGTTTTCACTGAATTACGAAACGACACACAAAATATGCAAGTAGGAATAATCTGCAGAAAACCCCACACTAATGTATGGAAATTTCTTGATAAATTTTCGGAGCTTATCCCTGCCATAAGTTCAGAGAGGAAACTTTGCTACATTACAGATTTCGACCTTGATCTATTAAAATCAGAAACCGACACCTCAGTATTAGACCTTCTTGCAACCTGACATTCTAAGCTCTTCTTCAACACTACAGTATAACCAAACCCACTAGAGTAACTGCCACCTCTGCCAATGTGGTAGATCATATCTGGACTAACAACACTCCTAACAACCTAGCAAGTGGAATTATTTATAAAGATATCTCAGATCACTTCCCAGTTTTTGCCTTTTATAAAAAAGCCGCAAGATCTGAAAGGTCTGGAAGAGTCCCAATAAAATACAGAAAGTACAGCGCCAACAACTTGCTCCTTTTTTAAAACAACTTATTGAATGCTAAGTGGTATCTTGTCTATGCCTCCGACAATCCTAACGTGAACATCTGCAACTTCTCTTGCATCTTCAATGCTTGCTTTCATAAATGCTTCCCCCTGAAGACTAAGTCAGTGAAAACTGTATCCATTTCCAAATCCTATATCACAAGTGAAATCAAGGCAATGATAAGAGATAAACACAAACTCCAAAGAAAATGTGCAAAAAAGACCCACAGCTTTCGGTGATGCTATCAAACAGGGAGGTACTACCGCCTGGGAAGATATTGGAAGCATAATGTGTTGTCTAATGGTAGACCCTGCTGCCATATGGCATCACAAAAATTGTGACCAAGTCCCAGGTTGCTGATCTGACTTTCTGCCTCATTTACACACAATTGCAGGGTCTCAATTGTTTCACTTACTTTGACAACACAACATATATATATATATATATATATATATATATATATATATATATATATATATATATATATATATATAATCAACGACCTCACCAGCATAGAATCGAACCCTCGACCTACTGGGTGGGACTAGGGAACGCTTACCGGCTAGGCCACAGAAAGCGTTTCTAGTCCCCAGCGTCGAGAGTGAGTGTTCTGCTGTCTGTATATGCCATATATACCTCTGCCTTATATATATATATAGAGATATATATATATATATATATATATATATATATATATATATATATATATATATATATATATATATATATATATATATATATATATATATTGTTTCCCACTCCTGATTTCTTTATTTATGGCTCTTTATTATAAATAATAATAATAATAATAATATTATTATTATTATTATTGTTATTGTTATTATTATTATTATTATTATTATTATTATTATTATTATTATCATTATTATTATTATTATCATTAAATTTTGTTTGTATTATTAAGATATATATTTTTTTATTATAATTGTTATTTGTTTTTATTATTTGTATTATTATCATTATTACTATTAAAAATTTACTATTATTTTACTATATTTTCGCCTCCCAGGCCGCGATGTGGGTCATTATAAAATGACCTGTGCCCGGGTGGATTAATGCCATTAAAAAAAAATTATATACGAAATGTCAGACGTAGTTATTATACAAATAAGCTCCAGTCAGCATCGGGAAACAGTAAGAAAACCTGGAATATCGTGAATTCTACTCAGAACAGGAATATTCAACCTTCGGCCCCCCACGGAACCTTCCCTTATTACCAAGCACTTCAGTGATTATTTTATTAATGTCAGCAAAAATCTTGCAGACAGCATTCCTAATCACCATGCTGAATTTAGAGCCTACCTGCAAAACAGACAGTAAAATGAGCTAAGCTTATACCCTGTCACAGCAGATGAATAATTATTAACCATCATAAAAATGTCCAAAGATGCAGTAGCAGGCGAAGACAATATATCAATAAGCATCATAAAGAAAGAAGCCCACTTATTACTACCTGTTCTCTTACACATTTGTAACTCCTCCTTCACTAGTGGTGTCTTTCCGGATAAACTAAGAATTGTTAAAGTTCATCCAGCATATAAAAAATCTGGGGACAAAGGTCTTTTCAAGAATTACTGCCCCATTTCAGTCCTCCCACCCTTAAGTAAGATACTGAAGAAGCTAGCAGTAGACTAAATTCCTTCTGCAATGTCAGTAACATCTTTAAAGACTCCCACTTTGGATTTAGAACTTGAAGGTCTACTGAGAGTGCTCTGCTATCCTTTACTAATGACATCTTAAACTCCTTTGATGACAGTCAGTTCACAGTCGGTATATTCTTGGACCTCTCTAAAGCCTTTCATGGCTTGAACTTAACAGCGGTAGGGGCCTGTCCACAATTGGTTTACCTCATATCTGTCTAATAGAAATCTGTATGTCTGTTATAATGATCATCAATATGACTCCTCGCCAATTTTGTATGGCGTCCCTCAAGGTTCCATTCTCGGTCCAATACTGTTTTTGTTGTACATAAACGACATAGTCCACGCCAGCACACTCATAAAATGCAACTTATTTGCAGACGATAGTAATCTCTATGCCAGCAACTCAGACCTCCATTCCTTGATGAGAACTATGAACACTGAATTAACTAAATTCAGGACCTGGGTAATACAAAATAAACTGACCTTAAACCTCGAAAAAACCCACTACACGATCTTTCAAAGAAGGAAAAACTTACCCCTAGATTTGAACCTCCAGCCTTAACAGTCCCCAAAACGCAAAAATATTCAAATCTCAGTGTTGATGAAACCAAATTACACTTACGGTCAATCACTCTTACAACAATGAAAGAAATCTATTATGATCTTGCTTACGAACACCTGATACACTGCCACATACTATGGGATACCTCTGGCTCTTCAAAAACACAATCCCTGGTTACTGCACAAACGAGAGTTGTGCAGACAATGACCTGCTTGAAAGAAAATGATCTCGCAAACGAACAATTTGCTAAATTGAAAATCTTAAAATTTGAGGATATTAACACCCACTGCTGTACCCTATTTGTTTAAAAATCTGTCAATCACTTGCTTGAAAACAATAATTTCCAGTTCCGGAATAATCAAAGCTACAACTTAAGGCACCATGAGCTACTAAGACCACTGCCCATGCCCTCCTCTCAGTCCCAGACCTCCATAAAGTATGTGAAGGTGTGGAATAACTTCCCCGCACCCAGCTGAGCAAAGACTACGCTCCCTTCCTTTAAATCATCTCTAAAAATATCTATGGTATTAATATTTTTTTTTGTAATACCTACTTTATATACCTGCTTTTATTGCACCACCAAAGGCGTTTTATCAGAAATTATCCACCTGAATACAACCCATGTTGTACTGCTTCCCTTCCTTATCATATTTATGTCAATCTAGTGTAAAATTATGTATACACTTGCAATAAAAAAAAATATATATATATATATATATATATTGTTTTAAGAACCAAATGTATTTTTTTGTTTACAAATATTTCTGCATGTTCCATATCATTCCTTGTAATGATGTGTTATTTATTTATATAACGAAATACCTTAACCCCTGGTGCTGTTGTTGTTTTAATCATATTATTTTGTTCAAACCCATTTTGTAATAAATCTGTATTCTTTGTTCTAACGACCATATATCACAACACCACCGGCGGGTCGCGCAGAGACGACCTCATATATAGGACTCATCAACCGACGAGCACGGTCTCGTTACATCCATATCATCCTTTGAGGACACCGCCCAATACCGATACTTAATTATCGTGTTGTTCCTTGTCGCCACCAGGTCGGTATATCTATGTGGAGTACCTATTTATGTCTCTATTTATGTCCATCAGTATTTGCTTAGATACATTTAAGTAATTCAGTGTTGTTTCACGCTAGTTAATTTCAGTGTTAGTTTTTATATGTTTATGCAGTGTTATCGTAATCCAATGCTTTATTTTTATTCTTTTGATGTTTCGATGTTTAGTATCATTTGTGTCTTAAATGTTTCGATGGTGAATCAATTTGTTGTAACAGCCTACGAGGCTCTTTGTGTTAATATTTAATTAATTAAATTCTTAAAGGTTTACTTTATTTATTTTTATTCCCTTTTAATTTACTTCACATTTTTGTTTGGTTACGCCTAGAACCTGGATATTTAAGTAAATTAAGAGACGGCGTAACTATATATATATATATATATATATATATATATTAATATCGAAGTGATAATCGTGGTAACATTCTGATATGTTCTTATTACCATCATGCAATGTGTACGATTCCAGATGATATTAAATGTTACATAATACTTCCTTGAGATAAATGTACAGCAATATTAGGTACCTACAAGAGAGCTCGGGATCTCAACTGGCTCAGCCATGGTAATATTATGATTTTTATCGACTCTGTATCTGTGTTTTTCTTGATAAACAAACTTTCAATATCAATATCAATACCAAGGCTGCTTCCCTGTTCACCACAAAGGCTACCTAGCGGAGGTAAATTCACGAGGAAATGCCAGAGGTGGAACTGATATTTAGGGGAAATGAAGAAGAGAAATTAAAGAATATCACTATCAGAAAAGAGGATCTTCTTAAGAAGATAAATAAATTAAAGAAGACAAATTCCCCAGAGCCGGATGAAAATTTTCCTCGAGTTTTGAAAGAGTTTAGGAATCAGATTAGTGGACCCCTCGTAAATTTATTTACAAAATCACTTGACACGGGAGTTGTGCCAGACTTGTGGAAACAGGCAAATGTAGTACCCATATTCAAAAAGGAAGACAGAGCATCAGCGTCAAATTAACGGCCGATTATTTTGACTTCAGTAGTGGACAAATTTCTTGAATCAATTATAGCAAATAGCATCTGATCGCATTTAGAGAAAAACAAATTAATCTACGACTCTCAACATGGGTTTACAAAGGAAAAATCTTGCCTAACAAATATGCTGACGTTTTTAGGAGAGTCTTCGAGGTAGTAGATAAAGACGAAAATTACGATATTATTTACTGAGACTTTAGCAAAGTGTTTGACAGAGTACCGCATCAGAGGCGTCTCAGAAAAGTTAAGGCTCATGGTATCGAGGGGAAAGCTTTAAATTGGATAAAATCATGGCTCACTGATAGAAAACATAGGGTCAGCGTAGATGGTGTTAAATCTGAGTGGGGCTGTGAACTCAGTGGGGTTCCCCAGGGGTCAGTACTGGGCCCACTCCTGTTCATAATCTACAGAAACGATCTAGATACTGGGATCAGCAGTGACATAAGCAAGTTTGCAGATGACACCAAAATAGGGCGGCAGATTAATTCAGGGCAGGATGCAAATGTACTACAGGAGGATTTAGATAAACTGCAGGAGTGGTCAGAAAAATGGCAAATGAAATTCAACACCAGAAAGTGCAGCGTACTTAATATTGGAAGAACAAATACTGTCAATGTATACAGCCTTAACAACATCAACCTAAAGAAGTCGACTTGTGAAACAGACTTAGGGGTACTTGTAAGCCCGGACCTACGGCCTCGAAAACAGTGCGTTAATATTCGAAATAAGGCAAACAGAGTATTAGGTTTTATATCTAGAAGTGTAAGTAATAAGAGTGCGGAGGTCATATTGCAACTATATCTTGCACTAGTAAGGCCGCACCTCGATTATGCGGTTCAGTTCTGGTGCCCTTATTATAGAATGGATATCAATTCACTGGAGTCGATGCAGCGAAGAATGACGAAATTGATTCCGGGACTTAAAAACCTTCCATATCAAGATAGATTAAATAAACTAAACTTGTATTCCCTAGAAAGACAAAGAGTGCGGGGAGATATGATAAAAGTATTTAAGTGGGTGAAAGGAATCAATAAAGGCGATATAGATAAAGTTCTTACAATATCCGAGCAGGATAGGACTCGTAGCAACGGATTTAAGTTGGATAAGTATAGGTTTAGGAGGGAGATAGGAGGGAACTGGTTCACAAATAGGGTGGTGGACGAGTGGAACAAGTATAGCAACTTTGTAGTAAGTGCTGGAACGCTGGAAAAGTTTTAAAAGGAGGCTAGATAGATTCATGGATGATAGAAAGCGGTTGTAACTCTCGACAGAAACTGCCATGCACAGGCCAACCGGCCTATTGCAGACTCCTTATTTTCTTATGTTCTTATGGTACACACACACATACACACTTGACACACACACATAAACACTTGACACATACACATACACACTTGACACACACACAAAAAAAAAAAAAATATCCACACACACACACAGTTCCTTCAGCGTGCATAGGGTAAGGACGTGTGTAGTCGGCACTGCCCGCTGACGCGGCTGTGGTCTCTTGACCATGGAGACAGCTACCAGCCTGGTCTGTCGGGCCTTCCCCTTTCCCATCTCCTGTTCCGCATCTGGATTTATCAACATCCTTTCACTAACAGAACAGTGCAAAGATTGAAAGATTGACGATCTACCCACAAGTGAGAAACAAAAGTGACAATTTCAACTCGAAAGAAAGAAACAACTGTTAGAGTGACAATCAGTGCTTAGCAGTCAATGTTGACCTGACGCGGACCTAACACACCCAGGGTCCGCCGTAAACTTACCACCACCAACACTGGATGAGAAATCAAGGAAGACTCTAAACTACATCAGGAGAGAAATGGGGACTCCCTACTCCACACAGGTGAGGAACTATGAATTCCTAACTACATTACATGAGGAACAAGAACCATCTCCATCACCCTGTGTGAGCTGGAAGAACTACCCGGACCACGTGGTACATCTGCAGCTGTAGTGAGGTAGCGGCTTAGCAGCCTGGTACAACGGCCATCAAGACAGTGGGAATGACTTTGCTGGCGCCGACATCAGGACACAATAATGTTTACAGACCAGCTTCCACAGTACCAGATCTACTGTATCTAATATACAATAGGACTAGCCGTGTGTCTGTCTGTCTGTCTGTCTGGGCAGCCGAAACGGCACAATCGTTTTTCATCAAACTTGGTGGAAAAATCGTAGAGTTGAACAAAGCTGGTCCCTTGTCGATGGTTTCTTTCGGAAGCCATTAATTAACCATTTTATTTACGCTGGGAAACGATGCAAGTCCACAGACTTGGACTTGGCACACCTTCATTCGCTGTAAGCTGTTGTCATTGGTTGCGCGGGGCCTCCCGCACAACCCATCCCAAATGTTTGTTTAGGTAGAGATAAGGTACCCGGCCAGCCGATAGGGGTCATCTCACGCCTCAAAACCACATTTTAGCCAGTAGGCTTTAGACCTTGGGTTATAGGAGACCTCCTGCTCCTCGGATTTAGAACAGGGGCCATACAGTCCTACCAGTGCTACGAGTCTGTGTGTGCAAATCCCCGAGATTGTTGTTAAGTCCAGCGACAAGTTAACACATCCTGTAAAGGAAGTGATCAATGGTGAGGGCCTGTTTGCTACAAGAGCACTCCAGGCCGACCTAATAGATCTAAACGATTAATTCTCCAGGTTGACAAACTCTCCCTTATAACCTACTGTACTGTGGCGTGAATGTGAGTGACTCACCTATCCATGCGAACTTTAACAGTTTAAAGAGGCAGCTGAGAGAGGGGGTGTCGCGGTCGCGGAACCTGACAGATGACACCGACCTGATAATGAGATCTGAGATTGCCGAGTTCCACGACAATTTAAATAGTGAGTTACTTAATGCACAAAGGCAGAACATACCATACATAAAACTCAGATCAGACAACAATGACCCTAAATGGATAAATAATTATTTAAAACATCATTGGCCAAAGGAAGGCTACAGGTAGAAGGATAAATCTTGAAATTCACCTCCGGACTATTATACTATTATAGGGTATAGGCGAGTAGGGTTAAACCGAGATAAGGAAAGCAAAGAGGAATAATGAGGTAAGGATAGCAAGGGAGGCGAAGACAAACCCCAAAGGATTCTACCAAATGTATCAAACAAAACACGAGACAAGATTGGACCAATACGGTCAGACACCGGCGAGCTCACTAATAACGACAGAGAAATGAGCAATAATTTGAATAAATATTTTTCAACAGTTTTCACCACCGAAAATTTAAACATGATACCCGAGGCACCGACTCTATTCAGAGATAGTAGAGAAAACAAATTAAGCGAGATAGTAGTGACTAGTAACGATGTTAGTAACAAATAGACAAACTAAAACCTAATAAGTCACCTGGTCCCGATGAGATATTTGCCAGAGTATTAAAGGAATGTAAGGAAGAGCTTAGTATGCCCTTAGCAAAAGTTGTTTAACATGTCGCAAAAACAGGTGTCAGTACCAGAATCCTGGAGGATAGCGAATGTAATACCGATTTTCCAGAAGAGGATAGATCACTATCCTCTAACTACCACAATCAGTCTAACATCAATAGTAGGCAAATTACTGGAAGCAATCATTTCAAACTCTATTCGAAATCACCTGGAGAAGCACAGATTGATCAATGATTCCCAGCGGCACCTAAGCGGACGTTCTTGCCTAACTAATCTTTAACATTCTTTTCATCAGTTTTCGAATCGGTGGACGAGGGGCTCAATTATGATGTGGTATATCTCGACTTTAGCAAAGCCTTCGACAGAGTCCCCCACGAAAGACTAATTAGAAAGGTAGAAGCTCATGGCATCAAAGGTAACATCCTTAAATGGATTAGGGCGTGGTTTCAGGACAGAAAGAGCGAGTCTGCATTAACGGCACTAAGTCCCATTGGAGCAACGTCATAAGTGGAGACCCCCAAGGCTCAGTACTTGGACCATTATTATTTATTGTATAAATGAACAACATAGATATCGGCATAGACAGCAACATAAGTAAATTTGCTGATGACACTAAAATAGGACGTGTTATTAAATCTGAGGAGGACTCAGCAAAACTACAGGAAGGTCTAAACAAATTTTTCGAATGGTCTGAAAAATGGCAGATGAAATTCAATGTGGACAATGTAAAGTATTCAGTATAGGAGATGTAAACAGGAAACCAGGTACCAGATGAACAACGATGCCATAGAAATCGACTGCGAGATATTTAGGAGTAATGATAAGTAGGAACAAGCCAAGTAAACAATGTGTTTTTGCTCGTAACAAGGCTAATAAAGTACTTAGGTTCATAAAAGGGTGTTAGTTACAAGACTAGCGAGGTCATCCTAAAACTGTATCTTGCTCTTGTAAGACCACACCTGGATTACGCAGTTCAGTTATGGTCACCGGGCATTAGGAACCTTGAGTATAGAGACAGGTTAAAGCATCTTAATTTGCACTCCCTCGAGAGACGTAGAGCGATGGGCGACCTGATACAGGTGAATAAGTGGAATGCAGGGCTAAACAAAGGGGACATTACAAAAGGCTCAAATTATCCAACCAGGAGCATGATTATAACAACCACGACCATGATTATAACAATCACTACTATAATTATAACAACCACGACTATGATTATAACAACCACGACCATGATTATAACAACCACGACCATGATTATAACAATCACGACTATGATTATAACAACCACGACCATGATTATAACAACCACGACCCTGATTATAACAATCACGACTATGATTATAACAACCGACTATGATTATAACATACGACTATGATTATAACAACCACGACTATGATTATAACAACCACGGCCATGATTATAACAAAACGACATGATTATAACAATCACGACTATGATTATAACAACCACAACCATGATTATATACCCGACCATGATTATAACAATCACGACTATGATTATAACAACCACGACCATGATTATAACAACCGACCATGATTATATCAATCACGACTATGATTATAACAACTACGACCATGATTATAACAACCACGACTATGATTATAACAACCACGACCAACCCGACAATGATTAACAACCACGAATATGATTATAACAACCACGACCATGATTATAACAACCACGACTATGATCATAACCACGACAATGATTATAACAACCACGACTATGATTATAAAAACCGACTGATAATAACACCCACGACCATGATTATAACAACTACGACCATGATCATAACCACGACCGTGATTATAACAACCACGACTATGATTATAACAACCACGATTATGATTATAACAACCGACTATGATTGTAACAACCGACCATGATTATAACAACCACGACTGTGATCATAACACCCACGACCATGATTATACAACCACGACTATGATCATAACAACCACGACCGTAATTATAACCACGACTATGATCATAATACCCACGACCATGATTATAACAACCACGACTAGATTATAACACCCACGACCAAGATTATAACAACCACGACTATGATCATAACCACGACCGTAATTATAACAAACACGCACCATGATTATAACACCTACGACCATGATTATAACAACCACGACTAGATTATAACACCCACGACCATGATTATAACAACCACGACCGAAATTATAACAACCACGACTATGATCATAACACCCACGACCATGATTATAACAACCACGACTAGGATTATAACAACCACGACTACGATTATAACAACCACGACTATGATTATAACAACCACGACTAGGATTATAACACCACGACCACGATTTTCCAAACCACGACTATGATCATAACACCCACGACAAATAAACCACGACAAGGATTATAACAACCACGACTACGATTATAACAACCACGACTATGATTATAACAACCACGACCATGATTATATCAACCACGACCATGATTATTAAACAACCAGACCATGATTATAACAACCACGACTATGATTATAACAACCACGACCATGATTATAACAATCACGACCATGATTATAACAACCACGACCATGACTATAACAACCACGACCATGATTATAACAATCACGTCTATGATTATAACAACCACGACTATGATTATAACAACCACGACTATGATTATAACAACCACGACTATGATTATAACAACCACAACCATGATTATAACAACTACGACCATGATTATAACAATCACGACTATGATTATAAAAACCACGACCATGATTATAACAACCACGACTATGATTATAAAAAACCACGACTGATAATAACACCCACGACCATGATTATAACAACTACGACGATGATCATAACCACGACCATGATTATAACAACCACGACTATGATTATAACAACCACGATTATGATTATAACAACCACGACTATGATTGTAACAACTAACGACCATGATTATAACAACCACGACTGTGATCATAACACCCACGACCATGATTATAACAACCACGACTATGATCATAACAACCACGACCGTAATTATAACAACCACGACTATGATCATAATACCCACGACCATGATTATAACAACCACGACTAGGATTATAACACCCACGACCAAGATTATAACAACCACGACTATGATCATAACAACCACGACCGTAATTATAACAAACACGACCATGATTATAACACCTACGACCATGATTATAACAACCACGACTAGGATTATAACACCCACGACCATGATTATAACAACCACGACCGAAATTATAACAACCACGACTATGATCATAACAACGACCAATGATTATAACAAACACGACTAGATTATAACAACCACGACTACGATTATAACAACCACGACTATGATTATAACAACTAATGACTAGGATTATAAATAACTACCACCACGATTTTCCAAACACGACTATGATTATAACACCCACGACCATGATTATAAATCAACCACCGACAAGGATTATAATAACCACGACTACGATTATAACAACCACGACTATGATTATAACAACCACGACCATGATTATATCAACCACAACCATGATTATAACAACCAGACCATGATTATAACAACCACGACTATGATTATAACAACCACGACCATGATTATAACAACCACGACCATGATTATAACAACCACGACCATGATTATAACAAACGACCATGATGATTATAACAATCGCCCATGATTATAACAACCACGACTTTGATTATAACAACCACGACTATGATTATAAATAAACTACGACCATGATTATAACAACCACAACCATGATTAGTAATGAACCACGACCATGATTATAACAATCACGACTATGATTATAACAACCACGACCATGATTATAACAACCACGACCACAGATTATAAGAATCACAACTATGATTATAACAACCACGACCATGATTAAAACAACTACCATCTGATGATTATAACAATCACGACTACGATTATAACAACTACTTAATTCATGATTATAACAACTACGACTATGATTATAAATAAACCACGACCAAATCCACGACAATGATTATAACAAATCCACGACTATGATTATGCAACAACCACGACCCTGATTATAACAACTACGACTATGATCATAACCACGACAATGATTATAAATAACCAACGACTATGATTATAAAACCACGACTGATAATAACATCCACGACCATGATTACAAGTAACAACTACGACCATGATCATAACCACGAACATGATTATAACAACCACGCGACTATGATTGTAAATAACCACTTAATCATGATTATAACAACCACGACCATAATTATGACAACTACGACTAAGGATTATAACAAATCCACGATTATGATTATAACAACTACTGACTATGATTGTAACAACTACTATTCATGATTATAAATAAACTATCGACGCGATCATAAAACCACGACCAATTATAACAACCAGACGACCATTATGATCATAATACCCACCTCCATGATTATAACAACCACGACTAGGATTATAACACCCACGACCAAGATTATAACAACCACGACTATGATCATAACAAACTACTTAATCGTAATTATAACAACCACGACCAAGATTATAACACCCACGACCATGATTATAACAACCACCCACTAGGATTATAACACCTACCTACCATGAATAGTAACAACCACGTACTATGATCATAACACTCAATGACCATGATTATAAATAAACCACGACTAGGATTATAACAACCACGACTACTATTATAACAACCACGACTATGATTATAACAACCACGACTAGGATTATAAACACCCCACGACCGATGAATATAACAAACTACGACCATGATTATAACAACCACGTCCATGCTTTATAACAACTACGACCATGAGATTATAAATAAATCACGACTGCGATTATAACAAACTACTTAATTCATGACAACAACCACGACCATGTACTATAAATAAATCACGACCATGATTATAACAAATCAATTAATTCATGATTATAACAATCACGACTATGATTATAACAAACTACTTAATTCATGATTATAACAAATCACGACCATGATTAATATAACAATCACGACTATGATTATAACAACCACGACTATGATTATAAACAACCACTTAATTCATGATTTCTTTATAACAACCACGACTATGATTATAACAATACGACAATGATTATAAATAACCACTTAATCATGATTATTATAACAAATCACGAATTGATGATTATAACAATCACGACTATGATTATAACAACCACGACCATGATTATAACAACCACGACCATGATTATAACAATCACGACTATGATTTTCGTAACAACCACGACCATGATTATAACAACCACGACTATAATTATTATAACAACCACGACTATAGATTATAACAACCACGATTATGATTATAACAACCACGACTATGATTGTAAATAACCACGACCATGATTATAATAAATCCACGACTATGATCATAAAAACCACGACCGTAATTATAACACCTACCACCATGATCATAACACCCACCTCCATGATTATAACAACCATGACCAGGATTATAAATAATCTTAATGACCAAGATTATAATAGAAATTCATGACTATGATCATATAACAACCACGACCGTAATTATAATAAACTAATTTAATTATGATTATAACACCTACGACCATTATGATTATACTAACCACGACTACATTATAACACCCACGACCATGATTATAGGTAACAACCACGACTATGATCATAACACCCACGCACTATGATTATAACACCCACGACCAAGATTATAACAACTAATGCATTATGATCATAACAACCACGACCGTAATTATAACAACCAACCATGATTATAACACCTACGACCATGATTACAACCACGTCTAGGATTATAAATAATTCAACGACCATGATTATAAATAAACTACGACCGTAATTATAAGCACGACTATGATCATAACACCATTCCACGACCATGATTATAACAAATCAATGACTAGGATTATAACAACCACGACTACGATTATAACAACCACGACTATGATTATAACAACCAAGACTAGGATTGAACACCCACGACCATGATTATAATGAACCAGACCATGATTATAATAACCATTTAATTATGATTATAACAACTACGACCATGATTATAACAACTACTTAATTCATGATTATAACAAATCACGACTATGATTATAACAACTACGACCATGATTATAATAATCCACGACCATGATTATAAATAATCACGACTATTATGATTATAAATAAACGTTTTAATTATGATTATAAATAACCACGACTATGATTATAATAATCACGACTATGATTATAACAACCACGACCAAGGATTATAATAACCACGATCTGAGATTATTATAACAATCACGATCATGATTATAAATCACGATCATGATTATAATAATCACGACTATGATTATAACAACCACGACCATGATTATAACAAATCAATGACCATGATTATAACAATCAATGACCATGATTATAACAAATCACGACTATGATTATAACAAACTACTTAATTATGATTATAACAATCACGTCTATGATTATAAATAACCACGACTATGATTATAAATAACCACGACCATGATTATAACAACCACGACCTGGCGATTATAAATAATCACGACTATGATTATAACAACCACGACCATGATTATTATAACAACCACGACCATGATTATAACAATCACGTCTATGATTATAAGTAACAACCACGACTATGATTATAACAACCACGACCATGATTATAACAACCACGACCATGATTATAAATCACGACTATGATTATAACAACCACGACCATGCGAGATTATAACAACCACGACCATGATTATGGCAATAATCACGACAATGATTATAACAACCACGACTATGATTATAACAACCACGACCATGATTATAACAAATCACGACCATGATTATAACAACCACGACCATGATTATAACAACCACGACCATGATTATAAATAAACTAATGCATCAAACTACCACAATGATTATAATAACTACGACTATGATTATAAATAAACTACTTAATTCCCTGGATTATAACAAACTGATGACTAAGATCATAAATCACGACAATGATTATAACATCACGACTATGATTATAAAACCACGACCGATAATAACACCCACGACCATGATTATAACAACTACGACCATGATCATAACCACGACCATGATTATAACAACCACGACTATGATTGTAACAACCATTAATCATGATTAAGAGAATAACAACCATTTAATTCATAATTATAAATAAACTAATGACTTATACAACGACCATTAGATTATAACAACCACGACTAAGATCAAAAATACCCACGACCATGATTATAACAACCACGACTATGATTATAATAACGATCTATGATTATAACAACCACGACCATGATTATAAAAACCACGACCATGATTATAACAATCACGACTATGATTATAACCACCACCATGATTATAACAACCACGACCATGATTATAAGAATCACGACTATGATTATAACAACCACGACCATGATTATAACAACCACGACTATGATTATAACAACCACGACCAACCACGACAATGATTATAACAACCACGACCATGATTATAACAACAACGACTATGATCATAACCACGACAATGATTATAACAACCACGACTATGATTATAAAAACCACGACTGATAATAACACCCACGACCATGATTATAACAACACGACCATGATCATAACCACCAATTATGATTATAAAAACCACGACTATGATTAAAAAACACGACCATGATTATAACAAACCACGACCATCATTATAACAACCACGACTATGATTATAACAAACCCACGATTATGATTATAACAACCACGACCATGATTGTAACAACCACGACCATGATTATAACAACCACGACCATCATTATAACAACCACGACCATCATTATAACAACCACGACTATGATTAAACAACCACGATTATGATTATAACAACCACGACTATGATTGTAACAACCACGACCATGATTATAACAACCATGACTATGATCATAACAACCACGACCGTAATTATAAAAAACCACGACTATGATCATAACACCCACGACCATGATTATAACAACCACGACTAGGATTATAACACCCACGACCATGATTATAACAACCACGACTATGATCATAACAACCACGACCGTAATTATAACAGCCACGACCATGATTATATCACCTACGACCATGATTATAACAACCACGACTAGGATTATAACACCCACGACCATGATTATAACAACCACGACTATGATCATAACACCCACGACCATGATTATAACAACCACGACTAGGATTATAACAACCACGACTACGATTATAACAACCACGACTATGATTATAACAACCACGACTAGGATTATAACACCACGACCATGATTATAACAACCACGACTATGATCATAACACCCACGACCATGATTATAACAACCACGACTACGATTATAACAACCACGACTACGATTATAACAACCACGACTATGATTATAACAACCACGACCATGGTGAGTGAGGGTTGTAGAGTGAGGGCTGTAAAGTAAGGGATGGTGAGTGAGGGTTGCAGAGGAGGGATGATGAGTGAGGTTGTAGAGTGAGAATGATGAGGAGGGTTGCAGATTGAGGGCATGATGAGTGATGCTTGCAGAGTGAGGATGATGAGTGAGGGTTGTAGAGTGAGGATGATGAGTGAGGGTTGTAGAGTGAGGGATGATGAGTGAGGGTTGTAGAGGGAGGGTTGATGAGTGAGGGTTGTAGAGGGAGGAATGGTGAGTGAGGGTTGTAGAGTGAGGGTTGTAGGGTGAGGGTTGTAGAGTGAGGGGCTGATGAGTGAGGGTTGATTAGTGAGGGTTGTAGGGTGAGGGTTGATGAGTGAGGGTTGTAGAGGGGGTTGATGATTGAGGGTTATAGAGTGAGGGTTGATGAGTGAGCGTTGTAGAGGAGGGATGATGAGTAAGGGTTGTAGATTGAGCGATGATGAGTGAGGAATGAGGAGTGATGGTTGAAAAGTGAGGGATGGTGAGGAGGTTGCAGAGTGAGGGATGACGAGTGAGGGTAGTAGGGTGAGGGTTGTAGAGTGAGGGTTGATGAGTGGGGGGTTGATGGGAGTGAGGGTTGTAGGGTGAGGGTTGTAGAGTGATGGTTGTAGGGTGAGGAATGGTCAGTGAGAGTTGTAGAGTGAGGGTTGTAGGGTGAGGGTTGTAGGGTGAGTGTTGTAGAATGAGGTTTGATGAGTGAGGGTTGATGAGTGAGGGTTGTAGGGTGAGGGTTGATGAGTGAGGTTTGTAGGGTGAGGGTTGTAGGGTGAGTGTTGTAGAGTGTGGGATTGATGAGTGAGGGTTGATGAGTGAGGGTTGTAGGGTGAGGGTTGTAGGGTCAGGTTAATAATAATAATAATAATAATTAACGGTTTATTGAAAACAAATTATGCAGCCCAAGGCTGAAAATATACTGGACATAAATGACTTATTACATACATTGGTGGTTTAACAAAATCCTTCATTAGAGAAAGGTAAAGGAACATACAGTGAACATACAGATTAATGTAGGTGATGAACAGCAAACTGTAGTGTAGTAACCTCCCAGATGGTGTTGTTAAGAGGAACTCACGGGTGTAGTAGTTCTCTGAGATGGTGTTATGAGGGACCAAACGTGGTGAATTACCTCACAGATGGTGTTATGAGGGCCTCACGCGTAGTAACTCCCCACAGATGGTGTTATGAGGGGCATCACATGGTGTAGTCACCCTCACATATGGTGTTATGAGGGGCCTAACGTGGTGTAGTAATTCTCACAGATGGTGTTGCGAGGACCCCACATGGTGTAGTAATTCTCACAGATGAAAATGATGAGGACTTGACGTGGTGGTAATTCCCTCACATATGGTGTTATGAGATGGTGTAGTAATTCTCACAGATGGTGTTATATGAGTGAGGTTTGTAGGCCTTCCATCGTAGACGGATTAACACATCGCTGGTTGTTGTTGGGTCTCACGGGCCGCAATCACTGGGTACCTGGGACCTCAATGTGTGAAGGTTAACTTGGGCACGACTGTTACTGTTGAGTTGTTCTTCACTGACTTAGCACTGTTCACCACTGTTCACCTCTGTTTAACACTGGTTCCGTTCTTTCATTAATGAAATTGTAAATCCATGAAAACTTGTTGATATTCCTGGGGAGGAGGATCAGGGGAGGGGGTTGAATGGGCCAACATAATAGTTGACCTGGCTGCTCCGAGAGAAGCCTGGTACGTCTTGACTGGTGGTCAGGGGATGTAGAGTGAGGGTTGATGATTGAGGTTGCAGAGTGAGGATGATGAGGGAGGGTTGTAGAGGAGGGATGATGAGGAGGGTTGCAGCAGTGAGGGATGATGAGGAGGGTTGCAGAGGAGAGATGATGAGGAGGGTTGTAGAGGAGGGCTGGATGAGTGAGGGGTGGGGAGAGAGGGATGATGAGGGGTTGTAGAGTGATGGCTGATGAGGAGGGTTGCAGGTGAGGGGTTGATGAGTGAGGGATGAGTGAAGGATGCAGATTGAGGGACAGAGGAGGGGTGAAGAGGGTTGATGAGGAGGCTATAGGAGGGGATGGTGAGGAGGTTGCAGAGTGAGGTTGTAGGTGAGGCTTAGGGAGGAGTTGCAGAGTGAGGATGAAGAGTGAGGGTTGTAGAGAGGGATGATGAGGTTGTAGAGGAGAGATGATGAGGAGGGCTGCAGAGTGAGGGTTGGGATGAGGAGGAGATGAGGAAGGATGCAGAGTGAGGGATGATGAGTGAGGGTTGTAGATTAAGGAAGGAGGGAGGTGCAGGAAGGATGATGAGGAGGCAGAGTGAGGGTTGATGAGTGAGGGTAGAGGGAGGATGAGAGAGAGGGTTGTAGAGGAGGGATGATGAGTGAGGGGTAGAGGAGGATGATGAGTGAGGTTGTAGGAGGAGGTTAATGAGAAGGTAGAGGGGAGGGATGGTGAGGAGGGTTGAGAGGAGGGCTAGAGGGTGAGGTTGATGAGAGGTTGCAGAGGAGGATGATGAGGAGGGTTGTAAAGTGAGGGATGATGAGGAGGGTTGCAGAGTGAGGTTGTAGGGGAGGGTTGTAGAGTGAGGGACGATGAGTGTAGAGAGGAGGGTTGATGAGTGAGGGTTGTAGAGTGAGGATGATCAGAGGTTGTAGAGTGAGGTGAGAATGAGAGGAGGGCAGAGGAGGGTTGATAGTGACGGCAGAGTGAGGGATGATGAGGGCTAGAAGGAGGGATGATGAGGAGGGTTGCAGAGGAGGGATGATGAGAGGGTTGTAGAGTGAGGGATGATGAGTGATGGTTGCAGAGGGATGATGAGGAGGGTTGCAGAGGAGGGATGATGAGGAGGGTTGGAATGAGGCTGATGAGTGATGGGTATAGAGAGGGATGATGAGGAGGGTTGTAGAGTGATGGCTGATGAGTGAGGGGTTGCAGAGGAGGGATGAAGGAGGAGGGATGATGAGTGAAGGATGTGATGAGGGATGATGAGTGAGGGGTGTAGGTGAGGGGTTGATGAGGAGGTTATAGAGGAGGATGGTGAGTGAGGTTGTAGGAGGAGGGTTGTAGGGTGAGGTTTGATGAGTGAGTTTTGCAGAGTGATGGATGATGAGGAGGTTGTAGATTGAAGGTTTATGAGTGAGGGGTTGGAGGAGGGATGATGAGGAGGTTTAGAGGAGAGATGATGAGGAGGTTGTAGAGGAGGGTTGATGAGTGAGGGCTGTAGCGTGAGGATGGTGGGAGAGGGTAGAGTGAGGGTTGGGGGTGGCAGTGAGGGATGGTGAGTGAGGTTGTAGAGTGAGGGATGATGAGGAGGTAGTAGGTGATGGTTTAGGAGGAGGGTTGATGAGTGAGGGTTGATGAGGAGGTTCTAGGGTGAGGATTTAAAGGAGGGGATGAGAGGGGTTGTTGAGTGAGGGGCAGGAGGAGGCAGAGGAGGGACAGAGTGAGGTTGTAGAGGAGGTTGTAGAGTGAAGGATGAGTGAGGGCTGATGAGTGAGGGTTGGGGGTGAGGGTTGTAGGGGTGAGGGGATGAAGGAGTGGAAGGCAAGTGAGGGATGATGAGTGAGGGTTGTAAAGTGAGGGGATTAAGGAGGAGGGTTGTGAGATTGAAGGATGATGAGTGAGGGTTGTAGAGTGAGGGATGATTTGTGGGGTAGGAGGAGGGATGATGAGTGAGGGCTGTGGTGAAGGGGTTAATGACTGAGGGTTGAAGAGTGAGGGGATGGCAGAGGAGGTTGTAGGATGAGGTTGTAGGGGAGGCTGTAGAGGAGGATGATGAGGAGGGGTAGGAGGAGGAAGGATGAGTGAGGCAGAGTGAGGGATGATCAGTGGAGGTTGTAGAGGAGGGTTGGTGAGAATAGAGGAGGTTGTAGAGGAGGGTGATTACAAGGACGCAGAGGAGGGGATGATGAGGAGGCTGTTAAGTGAGGATGAGGAGGGTTGCAGGAGGAGGTGATGAGTGAGGGGTTGTAGAGGAGGGATGATGAGTGATGATGGTAGAGTGAGGGATGATGAGGAGGTCAGGAGAGAGATGATGGAGGGTTGTAGAGTGAGGGATGATGAGGAGGTTGTAGAGTTAGGGATGATGGGTGAGGGTTGTAGAGTGAGGGTAAGTGAGTGAGGGCTGAGAGTGAGGGTTGTAGAGTAAGTGATGATGAGTGAGTGATGTAGAAATGAGGGATGAAGAGGAGGTTGATGGCAGAGGAGGAGGCATGAGGTAGAGGAGATGATGATTATAAGGGAGGATGAGCTGGGGCAGAATGAGGGAGGATAGAGGAGGGCTGGGAGGGAGGATGATGGGAGGAGGTGTGGGAGGTAGAGAGGATGATGGGGAGGGTAGAGGATGGCTGATGAGTGAGGGTTGCAGGTGAGGCTGATGAGTGAGGATGATGAGGAAGGATGCAGATTGAGGGATGATGGAGGAGGGAAAAGGGATGAGGAGGAAGAGAGGGGATGCAGAGGAGGCCTAGAGTGAGGGGTAGGGTGAGGTTTGATGAGTGAGTTGCAGAGGAGGGATGATGAGGAGGTTGTAGATTAAAGGTTGATGAGTGAGGGTGCAGATGAGGGATGATGAGGAGGGTTGTAGAGTGAGAGATGATGAGCAGAGTGAGAGAGGTTGAGAGGAGGGATGATGAGATGATGCAGAGGAGGATGATGAGTGAGGGGGTAGATTGTTGATGAGTGAGGGCTGTACAGGAAGGATGATGAGTGAGGCTATAGAGGAGGTTGTGAGGAGGGTAGAGGGAGGATGATGAGGAGGGGTGTAGAGTAAGGGATGATGAGGAGGGTTGTAGAGGAGGGATGATGAGGAGGGTTGTAGGTGAGGGAGGTTACGAGGAGGCTGAGGAGGAGGGATGTAGAGTGAGGGTAGGAGGAGGGAAGGGAGGGCTGGATGAGGGGAGGGGTTGCAGAGGAGGGATGATGAGTGAGGGCTAAAGTAAGGGATGATGAGGAGGGGTTGGGAGGAGGGTAGGAGGGTTGTAGAGGAGGGACGATGAGGAGGTTGTAGAGTGAGGGCTGATGAGTGAGGGTTGTGAGTGAGGGATGATCGCTGAGGTTGTAGAGTGAGGCTGTAGAGGAGAACTGTAGAGGAGGGTTGTAGAGTGAGGGGTTGATTATGACGGTTGCAGAGAGAGGATGATGGAGGGCAGGAGGGATGATGAGGAGGGGCAGAGGAGGGATGATGAGGAGGTTGTAGAGGAGGGATGATGAGGATGGCAGAGGAGGGATGATGAGGAGGGTTGCAGAGGAGGGATGATGAGTGAGGGTTGTAGAATGAGGGCTGATGAGTGATGGGAAGAGAGAGGGATGATGAGTGAGGTTGTAGAGTGATGGCTGATGAGTGAGGGTTGCAGAGGAGGGATGATGAGTGAGGGATGATGAGTGAAGGATGCAGATTGAGGGATGATGAGTGAGGGGTGTAGGGGTGAGGTTGATGAGTGGGAAGGATAGAGGAGGGATGGTGGGAGAGGGAGGTAGAGTGAGGTTGTAGGGGTGAGGTTTGATGAGTGAGTTTTGCAGAGTGATGATGATGAGGAGGGTTGTAGATTGAAGGTTGATGAGGAGGGCTAGAGAGGAGGGATGATGAGGAGGGCTAGAGTGAGAGATGATGAGTGAGCGTTGTAGAGGAGGGTTGATGAGTGAGGTAGCGTGAGGGATGAGGAGGAGGGTTGTAGAGTGAGGGTTGTAGGGTGAGGGTTGTAGAGGAGGGGGATGGTGAGGAGGGTTGTAGAGTGAGGGATGATGAGTGAGGGTAGTAGGGTGATGGTTTTAGGAGTGAGGGGTTGATGTGAGGAGGGTTGATGAGTGAGGGTTCTGGTGAGGATTTTAAAGTGAGGGTTGATGAGTGAGGGTTGCAGAGTGAGGGAGCAGTGAGTGAGGGTTGTAGAGTGAGGATGGTGAGGAGGGGTTGTAGAGGAGGGTTGTAGAGTGTGGTTGATGAGAGGGCTAGTGAGGGTTGTAGGGTGAGGGTTAGGGTGAGGGTTAATAATAATAATAATAATAATAATACACAATAATTAACGGTTTTTGAAAAAATAAGCAGCCTGACTGCTGAAAATATACATTGGACAAATGACTTATTACATACATTGTGGTTTAACAAAATATTAGAAGGAAGGTAAAGGAACATAAGTGAACATACAAATTAATGTAGGTATGGAACAGCAAACTGTAGTGTAGTAACTCTCGCAGATGGTGTTAGAGGAACTCACGGGTGGTGCAGCCTCAGATGGTGTTATGAGGAAACCTTGGTGTGTGTAGTAATTCCTTCCACATGGTATTATGAGGGGCCTACATGGTGTGTGTACTCTCACAGGGGTGGTGTTATGAGGCCACGTGGTGTAGTAATTTCACAATGGCGTGTTATGAGGGCTGGACATGGTGTAGTACCTCACAGATGGATGATGAGGGACTCACAGGTAGTACCTCACAGATGGTGTGAGAGGACTGACGTAGTAATACGCTCACAAGGAAAGGTTAAGTGAGGGACATGTGGTGTAGAATTCTCACAGATGGTGTTATAAGAGTGAGGTTTGGTCCTAGGCCTTCCTATCATAGCGGAGTAAACATCGCTGGTTGTTGTTGGGCTTCACGGGCCGTTATCACCGGGTACCTGGGACCTCAATGTGTGAAGGTTAACTGGGCACGACTGTTACTGCTGAGTTGTTCTCACTGACTTAAGCACTGTTCACCACTGTTTACCTCTACACTGGTTCCTGATCTCTTTCATGAAATTGGTACCCTGGCGAGAACTTGTTGGATATTCCGTGGGGAGGAGGGATCAGGGAGGGGTTGCATGGGCCACCCTAACAAGCTGACCTGGCTGCCGGAGGAAGCCTGGCATGCCTGACTTCGGTGGTCAAGGATGAGGAGGGATGATGAGGAGGTTGCAGAGTGAGGGTTGATGATTAGAGCAGGACAGAGGGTTGTGGAGTGAGGGATGATGAGGAGGTTGTAGAGTAAGGGATGATGATTGAGGGTTGTAGAGTGAGGACACAGTGAGGCTGATGAGTAGGTGGGAGTGAGGGATGGTGAGTGGAGGGTTGTAGAGTGAGGGTTGATGAGTGAGGGTTGTAGAGGAAAGAGGGAAGGAGGAGGGATGATGAGTGAGGTTGTAGAGTGAAGGATGATGAGTGAGGGTTGTAGAGTGAGGGATGTGGAGGGAGGTTGTAGAGTGAGGGTTCAGGGTGAGGGATGATGAGTGAGGGTTGCAGAGTGAGGGATGATGAGGAGGGTTGAAAGTAAGGGGATGTTGAGTGAGAGTTTAGAGATGATGAGTGAGGGTTGTAGAGGAGGGATGATGAGTGAGGGAAGGTAGTGATGAGGGATGATGAGGAGGGTTGCAGAGTGAGGGATGATGAGTGAGGGTTGTAGAGTGAGGGATGATGAGGAGGTTGTAGAGTGAGGGGTTGTGGGGTGAGAGTTGAGAGTGAGGGGTTGATGAGTGAGGGTTGATATGAGGGGAGGTGAGGTTGATGATGAGGTTATAGAGTGAGGGTTGATGAGTGAGCGTTGTAGAGTGAGGGATGATGAGTGAGCGTTGTAGATGAGGTTGATGAGTGAGGAATGAGGAGTGATTGTTGAAAAGTGGGGAGGATGATGAGTGAGGGGTTGTAGATTAAGGGTTGATGAGTGAAGGTTGTAGAGTGAGGGATGATGAGCAGGGGTTGGGGAGGAGGGTTGATGAGTGAGGGTTGTAGAGTGAGGGATGATGAGTGAGGGTTGTAGAGTGAGTGATGATGAGTGAGGGTTGTAGAGTGAGGGATGAGTGAGGGTTGTAGAGTGAGGGTTGATGAATGAGGTTGTAGAGTGAGGGATGGTGGAGGAGGTGATGAGTGAGGGTTGTAGGGTGAGGGGTTGAAGGTGGGGTTGCGAGAGTGAGGGATGATGAGTGAGGGTTGTAAAGTGAGGGATGATGAGTGAGGGTTGTAGATTGGAAGGTTGATGAGTGAGGGTTGTAGAGTGAGGGATGATTGGTGAGGGTAGAGTGAGGGATGATGAGTGAGGGGTTGTAGAGTGAGGGTTAATGAGTGAGGGGTTGTAGAGTGAGGGATGGGTGAGTGAGGGTTGTAGAGTGAGGGTTGTAGGGTGAGGGGTTGTAGAGTGAGGGGAGATGAGTGAGGGTTGTAGAGAGGGGAGTGATTGAGGGTTGTAGAGTGAGGATGATAGTGAGGGTTGTAGAGGAGGGTGAGGTGAGAATGTAGAGTGAGGGTTGTAGAGTGACGTTGATTAGAGACGGCAGAGTGAGGGATGATGAGTGAGGGTTGTAGGTGATGGATGATGAGTGGGGTTGTAGGTGAGGATGATGGTGAGGTTGTAGAGTGAGGGATGATGGTGAGGGGTTGTAGAGGATGGTGGTGGGGGTTGTAGAGTGAGGGTTGTGGGGTGAGGGTTGTAGGTGGGGTTGATGGTGAGGGTTGATTGAGTGAGGTTGTGGAGGGTTGATGAGTGAGGGTTGTAGAGTGGGGGTTGATGATTGAGGGTTATAGAGTGAGGGTTGATGAGTGAGCGTTGTAGAGTGAGGGATGATGAGTAAGGGTTGTAGATTGAGCGATGATGAGTGAGGAATGAGGAGTGATGGTTGAAAAGTGAGGGATGGTGAGTGAGGGTTGCAGAGTGAGGGATGACGAGTGAGGGTAGTAGGGTGAGGGTTGTAGAGTGAGGGTTGATGAGTGGGGGTTGATGAGTGAGGGTTGTAGGGTGAGGGTTGTAGAGTGAGGGTTGTAGGGTGAGGAATGGTCAGTGAGAGTTGTAGAGTGGGTGTGTTGTAGGCAGGGTTGTAGGTGAGGTTGTAGAGGGAGGTTTGATGAGTGAGGGTTGATGAGTGAGGGTTGTAGGGTGAGGGTTGATGAGTGAGGTTTGTAGGGTGAGGGTTGTAGGGTGAGTGTTGTAGAGTGTGGGTTGATGAGTGAGGGTTGATGAGTGAGGGTTGTAGGGTGAGGGTTGTAGGGTCAGGGTTAATAATAATAATAATAATAATAATAATTAACGGTTTATTGAAAACAAATTATGCAGCCCGAAGGCTGAAAATATACATTGGACATAAATGACTTATTACATACATTGGTGGTTTAACAAAATCCTTCATTAGAGAAAGGTAAAGGAACATACAGTGAACATACAGATTAATGTAGGTGTTGAACAGCAAACTCGTAGTGTAGTAACTCCCTCCCAGATGGTGTTAAGAGGAACTCACGTGGTGTAGTAGTTCCCTGAGATGGTGTTATGAGGGACCAAACGTGGTGTAGTAATTACCTCACAGATGGTGTTATGAGGGGCCTCACGCGGTGTAGTAACTCCCTCACAGATGGTGTTATGAGGGGCATCACATGGTGTAGTAATTCCCTCACATATGGTGTTATGAGGGGCCTAACGTGGTGTAGTAATTCCCTCACAGATGGTGTTATGAGGGACCTCACATGGTGTAGTAATTCCCTCACAGATGGTGTTATGAGGGACTTGACGTGGTGTAGTAATTCCCTCACATATGATGTTATGAGGGACATGTGGTGTAGTAATTCCCTCACAGATGGTGTTATGTGAGTGAGGTTTGGTCTTAGGCCTTCCTATCGTAGACGGATTAACACATCGCTGGTTGTTGTTGGGTCTCACGGGCCGTTATCACTGGGTACCTGGGACCTCAATGTGTGAAGGTTAACTTGGGTACGACTGTTACTGTTGAGTTGTTCTCACTGACTTAGGCACTGTTCACCACTGTTCACCTCTGTTTAACACTGGTTCCGTTCCTTTCATTAATGAAATTGTAAGTTCTGGCGAAAACTTGTTGATATTCCTGTGGGGAGGAGGGATCAGGGGAGGGGGTTGGAATGGGCCAACATAACAGTTGACCTGGCTGCTCCGAGAGAAGCGCCAGGTACGTCTTGACCCTTCGGTGGTCAAGGATGTAGAGTGAGGGTTGATGATTGAGGGTTGCAGAGTGAGGGATGATGAGTGAGGGTTGTAGAGTGAGGGATGATGAGTGAGGGTTGCAGAGTGAGGGTTGATGAGTGAGGGTTGCAGAGTGAGAGATGATGAGTGAGGGTTGATGAGTGAGGGGGCAGAGGAGGGGATGATGAGTGAGGGATGCAAAGTGAGGGATGATGGAGGAGGGTGGAGGAGGGGATGGATGAGTGAGGGTTGTAGAGTGAGGGATGATGAGTGAGGGTTGCAGATTGAGGGTTGATGAGTGATGGTTGTAGAGTGAGGGATGGTGAGGAGGGTTAGGAGTGAGGGTTGTGAGGGTGAGGTTGATGAGTGAGGGTTGCAGGAGTGAGGGATGATGAGTGAGGGTTGTAAAGTGAGGGATGATGAGTGAGGTTGCAGAGTGAGGGGATGATGGTGAGGGGTTGTAAAGTGAGGGAGGATGAGTGGTGAGGTTTGAGTGAGGATGGTGAGGGTTGTAGGTGAAGGATGATGGTGAGGGTTGCAGGTGAGGGATGATGAGTGAGGGTTGCAGAGTGAGGGGATGGTGAGTGAGGGTTGTAGAGTGAGGGATGATGAGTGAGGGTTGTAGATTGAGGAATGATGGTGAGGGTTGTAGAGTGAGGGTTGATGAGTGAAGGTTGTAGAGTGGGGATGTTGGTGGGGGGTTGTAGAGTGAGGTTGTGGAGTGAGGGTTGTAGAGTGAGGGTTAATGAGTGAGGTTGATGAGTGAGGTTGTATGGTGAGGGTTGATGAGTGAGGGTGTAGAGTGAGGGTTGATGAGTGAGGTTGTAGGTGAGGTTGATGGTGGGGTTGTAGAGTGAGGGATGATGAGTGAGGTTGTAGAGTGAGGTTGATGAGTGAGGGTTATAGAGTGAGGGATGATCAAGTGAGGTTGTAGGTGAGGGTTGTAGGGTGAAGGTTGATGAAGTGAGGGTTGCAGAGTGAGGGATGATGATGAGTGAGGGTTGTAAAGTGAGGGATGATGAGTGAGGGTTGTAGTGAGGATGATGGTGGGGGTTGTAGAGGTGAGGGTTGGTGGTGAAGATTGTAGAGTGAGGGATGATGAGTGAGGGATAGTAGAGTGAGGATGATGGTGAGGGGTTGTAGAGTGAGGGGTTGATGAGTGGGGTTATAGACTGAGGGGTTGATGGTGAGGGGTTGTAGAGTGAGGATGGTGAGTGAGGGGTTGTAGAGTGAGGGGTTGTAGGGTGAGGATTGTAGAGTGAGGATGGTGAGTGGTTGTATAAGTGAGGGTTGTAGGGTGAGTTGTAGGTGGGGGTTGTATGGTGAGGGGTTAGTGATGGGGTTGCAGAGTGAGGATGATGGTGGGGGTTGTTAGAGTGAGGGATGATGAGTGAGGGTTGCAGAGTGAGGATGATGAGTGAGGGTTGTAGAGTGAGGGTGATGGTGAGGTTGCAGAGTGAGGTGATGAGTGAGGTTGCAGAGTGAGGGATGATGAGTGGGGTTGTAGAGTGAGGGATGATGAGTGGGGTTGTAGGTGAGGGGATGATGGTGAGGGGTTGTAGAGTGAGGATTGTAGATGAGGGGCTGATGAGTGAGGTTGTAGAGTGAGGGATGATGAGTGAGGTTGTAGAGTGAGGGATGATGAGTGGGGGTTTGTGGATGGTGAGGGTTGTGGGTGGAGTGGTAGTGGGGTTGTAGAGAGAGGATGATGGTGAGGGTTTAGAGTGAGGGGCTGATGGTGAGGGTTGTAGAGTAGGGGATGATGGTGGGGTTGTAATGTGAGGGATGATGGTGGGGGTTGCAGAGTGAGGGGATGATGAGTGGAGTGTTGTAGGTGAGGGGCTGATGGTGAGGTTGTAGATTGGGGGGATGAGTGAGGGTTGTAGGTGAGGATGATGGTGAGGGTTGTAGAGTGAGGGATGATGAGGTGAGGGTTATAGAGTGAGGGATGATGAGTGAGGGTTGTTGAGAGGGATGATGAGTGAGGTTGTAGAGTGAGGATGATGAGTGAGGTTGTGGAGTGAGGGGCTGGGATGAGTGAGGGGTTGTAGAGTGAGGATGATGGTGGGGGGTTGTAGAGTGGTGATGATGGTGAGGGGTTGTAGGAGTGAGGGATGATGAGTGGGGTTGTAGAGTGAGGGATGATGAGTGAGGGGTTGTAGGGGGTATTCAGTGCAGAGGGAGTGGATAGAGTGAGGGATCTAGAGTGGGGTTGTGAAGTGAGGATTGTAGAGTATGGAGTTTGTAGAGTGAGGGGCTGTGAGTGATGATCTAGAGTGAGGGTTGTAGATTAGGGTTGTAGAGTGAGGGTTGTAGAGTGAAGTCTGTAGAGTGAAGGCTGTAAATTAACGGCGTGGAAGTGAAGACTGGAAATTGGGATCAAATTGAATCACCAGAATTGAAGTATGTAGCAGAAGGTTATAGGTGTCGGCAATATGGTGGGGGCTGTAGGTGAAGACCATGAACTGGGTGCTGTGGAGTGAAGGCTGGGCGTCATAACAGCCATAGTGAGGACCTTGAGAATGGGCTGTACAGTGACACAACAGCAGGTGGAATAAATCGATTATTGTGGAAGGACAGAGCGATGGGGAACCCCGGGCGACTAAATTGATGTTGAGCGAAAAATTTCAGATCGTTCATCCTATTGTGTAACATGCCTCCTTCTCCACTCCCACCCTCCTTCCACTCCTTCAACTAGTCCTTCCCTCTGTCCTTCCTCCCTTCTTCTCCCTCCATCCACCCTCCTTCCACCTTCAACTAGTCTTTCCCCTCTGTCCTTCCTCCCTTCTCTCTCTCCATCCCACCCCTTCCCTCCTTCAACTAGTCTTTTTCCTCTGTCCTTCCTCCTTTTCTCTCCTCATCACCCTCCTTCCCTACTTAGCTAGCAGTCAACAAAAATCCTTCCTTCCTCTCTCCTCTTTCATTCATTCTTTCATCAAATTAAGCACCATTCATCAACTAAACTTCCTACCCATCACAATATATCGATCCTCCTCTCTCTCTCTCTCACTCACTCCTCATCTCTCTCTCTCTCTCTCTCTCTCCTCTCTCCTCCTCTCTTCTCCTCAAATCAAGCTCTAATCCTCCATCATCGTTTCATCCTCTGTTTTTCCTCCTTCTAAACTATCATTCCTCCTTTAACTATCTATTCTTCCCTCCACTCCATGCCCCCTGTATCCTCCCTCCTCCCAAATTTTCTTCCACTCGTCCTTCCAATCACTCCACTCTCCGCCTTCCGTCCATCAAATCTTTCCTCCACTCTCCCTCCACCACTCCCTCCCTTACTGATTCAAACTTCGAGAGTTGTTGTGGAACAACTATTTCCAAAGCATAGTCTCCTTCTCCATAACCATTATATACAAGCAACATTCGTCTATCTTGTTAAAATCCTCTTCTGCAGTGAATAAAAACAATGCCATAACAATATGTTATCTAAAAATATCCTGGTATCAAGCGGGAAAAAAGTCTGTGTTATTATTTAGCGTTTTCCTTTAATATTCTCAATTTAATACGTAACTCATGGAAATATAAGCATAGAATATTTATGCATTAATGGTTGAACGAGGAAGAAAAGAAATACGAAGGAAATAACTGTGTATAATATAAATATTGGCCAGGCCAGGTCCAGAAATTATGACGTAAAGAGGAAGCATGATCAAACTTACCTGGTGATGAGGTCAATAACCAGGTGGTGTGAACAAACTAACTCTGTAACTCCTTCAACACGAGGAGGGATCCTCAACGATGGTCAACCTAACCCTGGCTAGAACACAACCTAATATAACCACTATCTAACCTAACAACTTTAACCTAACCTAACCTGCCTAACCATTTCACCTAAGCACAACACTACTGTAACCTACTTCTAAACTAATTTAACATAACATAATTTAACCTAATCTGCCTAACCTAACCTAACCTAACAGCAATGTAACTTCTAG
>NW_024718273.1:1510334-1553648 GCF_018991925.1 Homarus americanus
CCATGATTATAGCAATCGACTATGATTATAACAACCACGACCATGATTATAGCCGACCATAGTTATAACAATCACGACCGCTGATTATAACAACCACGACCATGATTATAACCACGACCATGATTATAACAATCACGACTATGATTATAACAACCACGACCATAGTTATAACAACCGACCATGATTATAACAATCACGACCTTATTATAACAACCACAACCGCCAGTTATAACAATCACGACTATGATTATAACAACCGACCATGATTATAACATACGACCATGATTATAACAATCACAATATGATTATAACAACCGACCATGATTATAACAACCACGACCATGATTATAGCAATCACGTCTATGATTATAACAACCACGACTATGATTATAAACAACCACGACTATGATTATAACAATACCGACTATGATTATAACAACCACGACCATGATTATATATACGACCATGATTATAACAACCACGACTGAAGTTATAACAACCGACGATTATAACAACCACGACCATGAGTTATAACAATCGACTATGATTATAACAGCCACGACTATGATTATAACAACCGACCATGATTATAACAATCACGACTATGATTATAACAGCAAGACCATGATTATAACCACGACTATGATTATAACAACCATTATACGACAATGATTATAACAACCACAACATAGTTTATAACAGCCACGACCTGATTATAACAACCACGACTGATTATAAAAATACGACTGATAACTTTTGACCATGATTATAACAACTGACCATGATCGCCAACCCATTACATGAATTATATAGCAACGACTATAGTTAGCAATAACCGACCATGATTATAACAACCCGACCATAATTAACCGACTATGATTATAACAACCACGATTATGATTATAACAACCACGACTATGATTTATAACCGACCATAGTTATAACAATCACATTTATGATCATAACAACCACGACCATAATTATAACAACCGACTATGATCGCACCCACCACCGCAGTTTTTAACATGCGTTAGGATTATAACACCCACGACCGAATTATAACAACCGACTAGATCCTGTAACCGACATAATTATAACAATACGACCGTAATTATAACAATACGACTATGATCTGCCTACCATGATTTTAACAATACGATAATTACTTTTTGACCATAGTTATAACAACCACGGCCATGATTATAACAATCACGACTATGATTTGTAACCACGACCATGATTATAACAACCACGACCATGATTATAACAATCCTGACCATGATTATAACAACCGATCATGATTATAACAATCACGACTATCATTATAACAACCGACCATGGTTATAACAACCACGACCATGATTATAACAATCACGACTATGATTATAGCCGACTATGATTATACTTGACTATGATTATAGCAACCCGACCTGAATATATAGCCGACTATGATTATGTAATCATGGCTATGATTATAACAACCACGACCATAATTATAACCGACGCAGTTATATAGTCGTCTGTGATTATAACAATACGACTATGATTATATAGCCACGACTATGATTATAACAACCACGACTGTAGTTATAACAACCACGACCATGAGTTATATCAACCCACGACCATGATTATAGCAATCACGACTATGATTATGTAACCACGACCATAGTTATATAGCCACGACCATAGTTATAACGGTCACGACTATGATTATAACAACCACGACTATGATTATGAATTACTGTAACCACGACCAAAGATTATAACACCCGACCGCTGATTACTTAACAACCACGACTGCCGTCACTAACACCCGACCGCTGATTATAGCACCCGACCAAGATTATAGCCACGACTATGATCCTGTAACCGACCGTAATTATACCAACCACGACCATAGTTATAACACCTACGACCATGATTATATATCACATTTAGGATTATACTTGACCATAGTTATAACAACCACGACCGTGGTATAACTGTACGACTATGATCATAACACCCACGACCATGATTACCAACAACCCAAGACTGGGATTATAACAACCCGACTACGATTATAGCAACCGACTATGATTATAACAACCACGACTGAAGTTATACCCGACCATGATTATAACAGCAGGACCATGATTATAATAACCACGACTATGATTATAACAACCGACCGCGGTCCATAGCAACTAGAGCTACATGATTATAACAATGCGACTATGATTACTAACAACGACCGCCAGTTATAACAACCAAGCCATAGTTTAACAATCACGACTATGATTATAACAACCACGACCATGATTATAACAACCACGACCGCCAGTTATAACAATCACGTATGATTATAACAACCACATTATGATTATAACCACGACCATGATTATATATCCACGACATGATTATATAGCCACGACCATGATTATAACAATCGACTGAAGATTATATCAACCACGACCATGATTATAACAATACGACCATGATTATAACAATCGACTATGATTATATAACCATTATGATTATATAGCCGACCATGATTATAACAATCACGTCTATGATTATAACAACCGACTATGATTATAACAACCACATTATGATTTATAGCCGACTATGATTATAACAACCGATAGTTATAGCAACCGACCGCGATTATATAGTCGACTATGGTTATAACAACCACGACCATGATTTATAACAGCCACGACCATGATTATAACAATCACGACTATGATTATAACGGCCGACTATGATTATATGGCAAACCGCCAATTTATAACAATCACGACTACGATTATAGACCATGATTATAACAACCCGACTATGATTATAACAACCACGACCAACCCGACAATGATTACCACGACCATGATTATAACAACCACGACAATTATACGACTATGATCATAACCACGACAATGATTATAAACGACTATGATTATAAAAACCACGACTGATATGCTTACCCGACCATGATTATAAACTACGACATGATCATAACACGACCATGATTATAACAACCACGACTATGATTGTAACAACTACGACCATGATTATACCAACCACGACCATAATTATAACAACCGACGCATTATATACACGATTTGATTATAACCACGACTATGATTGTAACAACCGACCATGATTATATCAACCACGACTATGATCATAACAACCACGACCGTAATTATAACAACCGACTATGATCATAACACCCACCCCCAGTTTTATAACAACCCAAGGATTATAACACCGACCAAGATTATAACAACCACGACTAAGATCATAACAACCACGATCGTAATTATAACAACCACGACCACCAGTTATAACACCTACGACCATGATTATAACACGATTAGCATTATAACACACGACCATGATTATAACAACCACGACCATGATTATAACAATCACGACTATGATTATAACAACCGACCATGATTATAACAACCGACCATGATTATAACAATCACGACCATGATTATAACAACCACGACCATGATTATAACAATCACCACTATGATTATAACACGACCATTATTATAACAACCACGACCATGATTATAACAATCACGCTATGATTAACAACCGACTATGATTATAACAACCGACCATGATTATATACACGACCATGATTATAACAATCACGACTATGATTATAACCCGACCATGATTATAACAACCACGACCATGATTATAACAATCACGTCTGCCATTATAACAACCACATTGATTATAACAACCACGACTATGATTATAACAACCACGACTATGATTATATAGCCGACCATGATTATAACAACCACGACCATGATTATAACAATCACGACTATGATTATAACAACCCGACCATGATTAACAGACATTATAATTATAACAATGCACTATGACGATTATAACAACCACGACTATGATTATAACAACGACCATGATTATAACAACCGACATGATTATAACAACCGACTATGATTATAACCCTACGCGTTATAACAAACCGCCAGTTATAAATTCACTATGATTATAACAACCATGATTTAATAACGACGATATGATTATAACAATCACGACTATGATTATAACCACGACTATGATTATAACAACCACGACCATGATTATAACAATAAAACTATGATTATAACAACCGATAGCAATTATAACAACCACTACCAACCACGACAATGATTATAACAACCACGACTATGATTATAACATACGGCCTGATTAATAACAACCCGACTATGATCATAACCCGACAATGATTATAACAACTACGACTATGATTATAAAAACCCCGACATAATATGACCATGATTATAACTACTTCGATATGATCATAACCCGACCACGATTATAACAACCACGACTATGATTGTGTAACCACGACCATGATTATATAACCACGACCATAATTATAACAGCCGACTATGATTATAACAACCACGATTATGATTTTAACAACCGACTATGATTGTAACAACCGACCATGATTATAACAACCACGACTATGATCATAACAATGACCGTAATTATAACAACCGCGACTATGATCATAACACCTCCATGATTTAACAACCCATCTAGGATTATAACACCCGACCAAAGATTATAACAACCGACTAAGATCTACAACTTGACCGTATTATAACAACCGACCATGATTATAACAACTACAACCATGATTATAACAACCACGACTAGCATTATAACACCCCGACCATGATTATAACAACCCACTATGATCCACTTACCCGACCATGATTATAACAACCGACTAGGATTATAACAACCGACTACGATTATAACAACCACGACTATGATTATAACAACCACGACTGGGATTATAACACCCGACGCAGTTATAACCCGACTAAGATCAAAAATACCCACGACCGATTATAACAACCACGACTATGATTATAACAATCACGACTATGATTATAACAACCGACCATGATTATAAAAACCCGACCATGATTATAACAATCACGACTATGATTATAACCCACGACCATGATTGCTTATAACACGACCATGATTATAAGAATCACGACTATGATTATAACAACCACGACCATGATTATAACAACGACTATGATTATAACAACCACGACCAACCCGACAATGATTATAACAACCGACCATGATTATAACAACAACGACTATGATCATAACCGACAATGATTATAACAAATATGATTATAAAACGACTGATAATAACGCATGATTATAACAACTACGACCATGATCATAACCGACCATGATTATAACAACCGACTATGATTGTAACAACCGACCATGATTATAACAACCACGACCATCATTATAACAACCGACTATGATTATAACAACCACGATTGTATTATAACGACTACGATTGCTTAACAACCGACCATGATTATAACAACCACGACCATCATTATAACAACCACGACCATCATTATAACAACCACGACTATGATTAAAACAACCACGATTATGATTATAACAACCCGACTATGATTGGCAACAACCGACCATGATTATAACAACCATGACTATGATCATAACAACCACGACCGTAATTATAACAACCGACTATGATCATAACACCCGACCATGATTATAACAACCGACTAAGTTATAACACCCGACCATGATTATAACAACCGACTATGATCATAACAACCGACCGTAATTATAACAGCCGACCATGATTATATCACCTACGACCATGATTATAACAACCGACTAGGATTATAACACGACCATGATTATAACAACCCGACTATGATCATAACACCCACGACCATGATTATAACAACCGACTAGGATTATAACAGCCGACTACGATTATAACACCACGACTATGATTATAACAACCCGACTAGGATTATAACACCCGACCATGATTATAACACACGACTATGATCATAACACCGACCATGATTATAACAACCACGACTAGGATTATAACAACACGACTACGATTATAACAACCACGACTATGATTATAACAACCGACCATGGTGAGTGAGGGTTGTAAAGTGAGGTTGTAAAAAGTAAGGATGGTGAGTGAGGGTTGCAGAGTGAGGATGATGGTGAGGGTTGTAGAGTGAGAATGATGGTGAGGGTTGCAGATTGAGGCATGATGGTGATGCTTGCAAGTGAGGATGATGAGTGGTTGTAGGTGATGGATGATGAGTGAGGGTTGTAGAGTGAGGATGATGGTGAGGTTGTGGGGGAGGTTGATGAGTGAGGTTGTAGAGGAATGGTGAGTGGGGTTGTGAGTGAGGTTGTATGGGTGAGGTTGTAGAGTGAGGTTGATGGTGAGGATGATTAGTGAGGGTTGTGGGGTGAGGTTGATGGTGAGGTTGTAGAGTGGGGGTTGATGATTGAGGTTATAGGTGAGGTTGATGAGTGAGCGTTGTAGAGTGAGGATGATGGTAAGAGTTGTAGAGTGAGCGATGATGGGTGAGATAGTGGTTGAAAGTGAGGATGGTGAGTGAGGGTTGCAGAGTGAGGATGACAGTGAGGGTAGTAGGGTGAGGGTTGTAGAAGTGAGGGTGAGTGGGGAGGTTGATGAGTGAGGTTGTAGGGTGAGGTTGTAGAGTGATGGTTGTGGGGTGAATGGTCAGTGGTTGTAGAGTGAGGGTTGTAGGGTGGGGTTGTAGGGTGGTGTAGAATGAGGTTTGATGAGTGAGGTTGATGAGTGAGGTTGTAGGGTGAGTTGAGTGAGGTTTGTAGGGTGAGGTTGGGTTAGTGTTGTAGAGTGTGGGTTGATAGTGAGGTTGATGAGTAGTTGTAGGGTGAGGTTGTAGGGTCAGGGAATTATAATATATAATAATAATGTAGTTTATTGAAAACAATTATACACGAAGGCTAATATACATTGGACATATATGATTACTACATACATTGGTGGTTTAACAAAATCCTTCATTAGAAAGGTAAAGAACATACAGTGAACATACAGATTAATGTAGGTGTTGACAGCAAACTCGTAGTGTAATAACTCCCTCCCAGATGGTGTTAAGAGGAACTCACGTGGTGTAGTAGTTCAGAGATGGTGTTATGAGGACAAACGTTAGTTGTATTCTACCTCACAGATGGTGTTATAGGGGGCCTCTCACAGCTGTGTGCAACTCCCTCACAGATAGTGTTATGAGGGCATCATGGTGTAGTAATTCCCTCATATAGTGTTATGAGGGGCCTAACTAGTGTGTATTCCCTCACAAGGTGTTATGAGGGACCTCACATGGTGTAATTCCCTCACAGATGGTGTTATGAGGACTTGACGTGGTGTAGTAATTCCCTCACATATGATGTTATGAGGACATGTGGTGTAGTAATTCCTCACAGATGGTGTTATATGGTGAGGTTTGGTCTTAGGCCTTCTATCGTAAGACGGTTAACACCATTGGTTGTTGTTGGTCCTGAGCCGTTATCACTGGTACTGGGACCTCAATGTGTGGTGCTTAGGTACGACTGTTACTGTTGAGTTGTTCTCACTGACTTAGGCACTGTTCCACTGTTCCTCTGTTTAACACTGTTTCCGTTCCTTTCATTAATGAAATTGTAAGTTCTGGGGCTTGTTGATATTCCTGTGGGGAGGAGGGATCAGGGGAGGGGTTGGAATGGGCCCAACATAACAGTTGACCTGGCTGCTCCGGAAGCGCCAGGTACGTCTTGACACCGGTGGTCAAGGATGTAGAAGTGAGTTGATGGTGGGGTTGCAGAGTGAGGATGATGGTGAGGGTGTAGAGTGAGGATGATGAGTGAGGTGAGGGTTGATGAGTGAGGGTTGCAGAGTGAGATGATGAGTGAGGGGTTGCAAGTGAGGTTGATGAGTGGGGTTGCAGAGTGAGGGATGATGGTGAGGATGCAAGTGAGGATGAGTGAGGTTGTAGAGTGAGGATGATGAGTGAGGGGTTGAGAGTGAGGATAATGAGTGGGGTTGCAGATTGAGGTTGATGAGTGATGGTTGTAGAGTGAGGATGGTGAGTGGGGTTGTAGAGTGAGAGTTGTAGGGTGAGGGTTGATGAGTGAGGTTGCAGAGTGAGGATGATGAGTGAGGGTTGTAAAGTGAGGTGATGGTGGGGTTGCAGAGTGAGGATGATGGTAGGGTTGTAAAGTGAGGATGGGTGAGGGTTGCAGGTGAGGATGATGGTGAGGTTGTAAAGTGAAGGATGATGAGTGAGGGTTGCAGAGTGAGGATGAGTGGGGTTGCAAGTGAGGATGGTGGTGAGGGTTGTAAGTGAGGATGATGAGTGAGGTTGTAGGTGAGAATGATGAGTGAGGTTGTAGTGAGGTTGATGAGTGAAGTGAGAGTGAGGTTGTAGAGTGAGGTTGTAGGGTGAGGTTGAGTTAATGGTGAGGATTATGAGTGAGGTTGTATGGTGGGTTGATGGTGAGGGTTGTAGGTGGTTGATGAGTGAGGGTTGTAGAGTGAGGTTGATGGTGAGGTTGTAGAGTGAGGATGATGGTGAGGGTTGTAGGTGAGGTTGATTAGTGGGGTTATAAGTGAGGATGATCGGTGAGGTTGTAGGTGAGGGTTGTAGGGTGAGGGTTGATAAGTGAGGGTTGCAGAGTGAGGGATGATGGTGAGGTTGTAAAGTGAGGATGATGAGTGAGGTTGTAGATTGAGGGATGATGAGTGGGGTTGTAGAGTGAGGTTGATGAGTGAGGTGTAGAGTGAGGGATGGTGGTGAGGATAGTAGAGTGAGGATGATGGTGGGGTTGTAGGTGAGGTTGATGAGTGGGGTTATAGACTGAGGGTTGAGAGTGAGGTTGTAGAGTGAGGATGGTGGTGAGGGTTGTATAGTGGTTGTAGGGTGAGGATTGTAGAGTGAGGGATGATGAGTGGGGGTTGTATAGTGAGGTTGTAGGGTGAGGATTGTAGAGTGGGGTTGTATGGTGAGGGTTGATGAGTGAAAGGGTTGCAGAGTGAGGGATGATGAGTGAGGGTTGTTAGAAGTGAGGGATGAAGAGTGAGGAGGTGTTGCAAATTGAGGGATGATGAGTGAGGTTGTAGAGTGAGGGTGATGGTGAGGTTGCAGAGTGAGGGATGATGAGTGAGGTTGCAAAGTGAGGTATGATGAGTGAGGTTAGAGTGATGATGAGTGAGGTTGTAGAGTGAGGATGATGAGTGAGGTTGTAGAGTGAGGGGATGGTGAGGAGGTTGTAGAGTGAGAGGGATGGAGGGTTGTAGAGTGAGGTTGTAGGTGAGGATTGTAGAGTGAGGGTTGTATGGTGGGGGTTGATGAGTGAGGGTTGTAGAGTGAGGGATGATGAGTGAGGGTTGTTAAGAGGGATGATGAGTGAGGGTTGTAGAGTGAGGGATGATGAGTGAGGGTTGTAGAGGAGGTGATGAGTGAGGGTTGCAGAGTGAGGGATGATGAGTGAGGGGATTGCAGAGTGAGGTATGAGATGAGTGAGGGTTGTAGAGTGAGGGATGATGAGGAGGGTTGTAGAGGAGGGATGATGAGGGTTGTAGAGGAGGGTTGTAGAGTGGAGGGATGATGAGTGAGGGTTGTAGAGTGAGGGATGATGAGTGAGGTTGTAGAGTGAGGGATGATGAGTGAGGGTTTAGAGTGAGTGGATGATGAGTGAGGTTGTAGAGGAGTGATGGTGAGGGGTTGTAGAGTAGGGATGATGAGTGAGGGTTGTAGAGTGAGGGATGATGAGTGAGTATGATATAGATGATGATTATATTTAGAGTTTTGACGATGTTATAATGTTGAAGATGTGATTATAGTATGGGTTGTTGTGTTATGTTATCCAGAGTGGATTGTAGAGTGAGGGTTGTAGATTAAGGGTTGTAGAGTAAGGGTTGTAGAGTGAAGTCTGTAGAGTGAAGGCTGTAGAGTGTCGGCGTAGAGTGAAGACTGTAGAGTGAGGGCTGTAGAGTGAATCCTGTAGAGTGAAGTATGTAGAGTGAAGGTTATAGAGTGTCGGCTGTATAGTGAAGGCTGTAGAGTGAAGGCTGTAGACTGGGTGCTGTAGAGTGAAGGCTGTAGCGTCACTGCTGTAGAGTGAGGACCTTAGAATGAAGGCTGTAGAGTGACTGCTGTAGAGTGGAATAAATCGAGTTATTGTGGAAGGGCAGAGCGATAGAGGAGGACCCCGGGCGACTAAATTGATATTGAGCGAAAATTTCCAGTCGTTCATCCTATTGTGCTGCTGTACCTCCCCTTCCTCCCTCCCACCCTCCTTCCCTCCTTCAACTAGTCCTTCCCTCTGTCCTTCCTCCCTTCTTTCTCCCCCTCCATCCCACCCTCCTTCCCACCTTCAACTAGTCTTTCCCTCTGTCCTTCCTCCCTTCTTTCTCTCCCTCCATCCCACCCCCTTCCCTCCTTCAACTAGTCTTTCCCTCTGTCCTTCCTCCCTTTTTTCTCTCCCTCCATCCCACCCTCCTTCCCTCCTTCAACTAGTCTTTCCCTCTGTCCTTCCTCCCTTCTTTTCCATCCCACCCTCCTTCCTCCTTCAACTTGTCTTTCCTTCTGTCCTTCCCTCCTTCTTTCTCCCTCCATCCCACCCTCCTTCCCTTTCAACTAGTCTTTCCCTCTGTCCTTCCTTCTTTTTTTCTCCTCCCTCCTCCTACCCTTCCGTTCCCTTCAACTAGTCTTTCCCTCTGTCCTTCCTCCTCTTCTTTCTCTCCCTCCTTCCCCACCCTCCTTCCCTCCTTCACTAGCTCCTTTCCCCTCGTCCTTCCTCCTTCCCCCTCTCTCCTTCCTTCCCCCCTCCTCCCTCCTTCACAAAGCCTTTATCTCCGCCCCTTCCTTCCTCCTTCCTTCCCTCCCCTGCATTCCTCCCTTCACACTAGTTTTATTTTTCTGCCCGTCCTTCCTTCCTTCCCTCTCTTCCTCTTTCATTCAGTCTTTCCTTCCGTACTCCTTTCCTCCTTCCTTCCTACCCATCCCCCTTCTCCGTCCCTCTCACTCACTCTCTCTTCCTCCTCCCTCCGTCCTTTTCTATCCTCCTCCATCGTTTCCTTCCTGCCAGCTTTCTTCCCTCCCTTCCGCTATCATTCCTTCCTTCTGTCTATTCTTCCCTCCCTCCATGCCCCCCCCCTGTATCTTCCTCCCTCTCCCCATTTTCTTCCCTCCGTCCTTCCAATCCTCCCTCTCTCCGCCTTCCGTCCATCCGTCTTTCCCTCCCACTCTCCCTCCCACCCTCCCTCCCTTACTGGTCCCTTCCGAAGTTGTTGTGTTTCTTCTTCCGCTTGCCGTCTCCTTCTCCCTGTATTACTCTCAGCTGCACTTGCTGTTCGATATCTTGTTAAATCTCTTCTACAGTGAATAAAAACAATACCATAACAATATGTTATCTAAAATATCCTGGTATCAAGCGGGAAAAAAGTCTGTGTTATTATTTAGCGTTTTCCTTTAATATTCTCAATTTAATACGTAACTCATGGAAATATAAGCATAGAATATTTATGCATTAATGGTTGAACGAGAGAAGAAAAGAGAAATACGAGGAAATAACCTGTGTATGTCTCAGTAATGGCCAGGCCAGGTCAGGGGGTATGACGTAAGAGGAAGGCCATGATGAAGCTTACCTGGTGATAGGGTCAATAACCCAGGTGGTGTAGACCGGCTAACTCTGCTCAACACGAGGGAGGGATCACCTCAACATTAACTAACCTAACCTAGCCTAACATAACCTAATATAACCTATCCTAACCTAACTACTTTAACCTAACCTAACCTACCTAACCAATTTCACCTAGCCTAACCTACTGTAACCTAACCTAAACTAATTTAACATAACATAATTTAACCTAATCTAACCTAACCTAACCTAACCTAACCTAACCTAACCTAACCTAAGGATAAACTAGTCTAATGGGAACTCTAATCTACCGACATAGTTAGAGCGAGTAAGTCTAGGATATGTTAAGACGCTGCCGTGAGGATCTGGCAAATTTCTAGCTAAAAATATCCTGCGTCATCTAAGTTTAGCAGCGTAATAACAAAAGCACTGAAACCTATAATGCTGGAACACGCGAGACTTCTGTAGTTCAATCTCTCCCTTAATTCATATAGACATTACATTAGGCTAGGTTAGATTAGGTTAGGTTAGGTTAACTCTCTCTCACACGTCTACATCCAGTTTCACTGTGTATATAATTCCCTCTGGTAAGAACTATGTAAACAGAATATATTAATGATGTACAGATAAACTCGAGGGATCATAAGAACATAAGAACATAAGAATGGACGAAACTGCAGCGGGCCTATTGGCACATACTGGGCAGTCCCATTTACACCCAGCCCCTATTGCTCATATATCCATCCAACTTAAGTTTGAAGCTATCTAGCGTATTCGAGTTAATGATGATATTTGGTAACTTGTTCCAGTCGTCCACCGCTCTATTTCCAAACCAATGCTTACCTATTTCGCGCCTAAATCTATATTTGTCTAATTTAAATCCATTGTTACGAGTTCGCTCCTGGTTGGATAGATTGAGTACCTTTGTAATGTCCCCTTGTTCAGCCCTGACTTCCATTTATACACCTCGATCATGTCGCCCCTCACGTCTCTCGAGGGAGTGCAAATTAAGATGCCTTAACCTGTCTCTGTACTCAAGGTTCCTAATGCCCGGGATTAGTCTTGTCATTCTCCTCTGAATTCTTTCCTAGGATTCTATATTCATTCTGTAATACGGTGACCAGAATTGAACTGCGTAATCCAAGTGAGGTCTCACAAGCGCAAGATATAGTTGTAAGATGACCTCGCTAGTCTTGTAACTAACACTCCTTTGTATGAACCCAAGTACTTTATTAGCTTTGTTTCGAGCTTAAGATTCCTACTTATCATTACTCCTAAATCTTTCTCGCAGTCAGATTTCTCAATAACATCGTTGTTCATCTGGTATCTGGTTTCCCTGTTTACATCTCCTATACTCCTATACTGAGTACTTTACATTTGTCCACATTGAATTTCATCTGCCATTTTTCAGACCATTCGAAATTTTTTTATAGATCTTCCTGTAGTTTTGCGGAGTCCTTGTCAGATTTTATTACACTTCCTAGTTTAGTGTCATCATCAAATTTACTTATGTTGCCCTCTACGCTGATATCTATGTCGTTTATGTATATAATAAACAAGCAGAATCGCCGTCCTCCTGGCGGCTCATCCACTAGGCAACGGTAGGACGCCACCCTCCGGGAGGCTCCACATTGTCTCACTGTTCAGTCCCAAAAACTTCTTCGTCCATCAATAGTTCATTAACGCTGTATGTAAGTTTCACCATGGTTTTCACTACATCGGTACAGCAAAGTATATTTTTTTAGCATTAAACTGTCATTATTTTATTGTCTAATCATCACTTCATATAACACCACCCATCATCACTACATATAACATCATCCATCATCACTACATATAACACCATCCATCATCGCTACATATAACACCATCCATCATCACTACATATAACACCATCCATCATCACTACATATAACACCACCCATCATCACTACATATAACAATATCCATCATCACTACATATAGCAACATCCATCATCACTACATATAACACCATCCATCATCACTACATATAACACCAGCCATCATCACTACAGATCGGTAAAGTAGTTTCCGAGATTCTCGTGCGGACACACACGGTAGGACGCCACCCTCCGGGAGGCTCCACATTGTCTCACTGCAGTGCATTAGGGTAAACCACATTTTTGGTTTTGCCATTAGCAGCAAGTATGTACAGATTTTTGCCATTTCCGACTCTGGAGCATCCAACATAGAACTGTCCATGAGAGAAGCAGGGAAACACTTGCTATCCGTGCCAAGTTTGGTTCATCATCACTACATATAACACCACCCATCATCATTACATACTGTAACAACATCCAACCTCACTACATATAACATCATCCATCATCACTACATATAACACCATTTATCATCACTACATCTAACACCACCCATCATCACTACAGATCAGTAAAGTAGTTTCCGAGATTCTCGTGCGAACACACAAACAAACAAACCCACCCACAAACCGACGGGCGGCTCATTCGCTCGGCCTTGGAAGGACGCCACCCTCCGGGAGGCTCCACATTGTCTCACTGTTCAGTCCCCAAAACTTCTTCTTCCATCAATAGTTTATTAACGGTGTATATAAGTTCCACCATGTTTTTCTCTACATCGGTAGAGCAAAGTATATTTTTTTAGCATTAAACAGTTATAATTTTATTGTCTAATTATCACTACATATAACACCACCCATCATAACTACATATAACAGCATCCATCATCACTACATATAACACCATCCATCATCACTACATATAACACCATCCATATGTATATTATGTATTCTGTATGTATATTATGTATGCTGTATGTATATTATGTATGTGCTCCATTTATATACATTGTTTATTCAGCCTAGCTAGCAGCGTGTGGCAATGTATTTACCTTGTCCCACACGCTTAATTAATGTGCCTGGCGACATATGGAAGCTGCTAATGTATCACTTGCCACATGTCGCCTGAAAGGCTAATTGACCCCCAGACAGAGTAAGGAGAGCCGCCTCGCTTGTGTATCTCTGCTTGTCCACTAAATAGAACCTACGAAAACTCTACAAGTGTTTGTGTTCGCTCCTGTAGATAGAACTTGGTACCCAGAACATATACATGGCGCAGTGTGTTAATGAACTGGATCAATATACAAGTGAAGTGTGTAAAGTTTGTGGCAAAACCGGCTAATGGACCCCTGCTCTGTCGTCAACTGCTAACTTGTTTGAATTTATAGAAACTTTGAGCAGTATCAGTGACAGCAAGTTCCTGTGGAGTGTATAAGTGCTTTGTGTGTGTAGTGCCATAAGTGTGTGATATTGTTTTAAAGGATTCCCAAGGAGGAAGGCTTGTTCAGGGCATTTGTGATGAGTAGAGTTCAGTGCAGCCTCCTCCGGCCGCGTCTAGAGGGTAACTGATGACTGACTGTGAGTCGCCGCCTCTCCCTCCCACCGAGACACTGCCCGACCCCGCACACATACACACACGCACGAACACACTGACTGCAGTCATCCCTATAAATATATTTTATATATATAATCTACTTATCTGTGCATTTAATTATTTTTTTTGTCTCAGATCTTGTTGATCCGACGGGCTGACCGGTCAACACTGATTTAAGACATAGTACACAGATTAAGTAATTATGTCTCGTGCCTTAAGCAGTTGTGGAGCCAACGCCTGGATGAGTCAGTTGGATGACAGCTCTGCAGAGATGGATGACCAGGCTGAACAGGTCGCTCCAGTTCCTCCCACCACATCGCGCAGCCCTTCACCTCGATCTTCAGCATTGTCTTCAGAGATAATTGCCTTAATGAAGTTTATGAGGGATGAAAGGCGTCACGACGAAGCTAAGAGACGTATGGAGGATGAAAAATGGAGGCAAGCTGAGGCAGGGAGAGACCACCAACGGAGATTGGAAGACAGTGCACGGTTTGAAGCTTTGATATCTCGCCTCACTGTTAACCAAGCCCCTGGCTCTAACACTGCCTCGGTATCGACTGGTTCAGATACCTCATCAATGCTTTCTTCACGCCCCCCAGCCCCACCTAAAGCGGCCGCTCAAACACCACCCATCTTGAAGCCTGATGTGAATTTCCAGACTTTTCGTGAATGGTGGCGACGGTGGACTGATTATGCTACATTGGTGGATCTCCAGAGCTTGTCACAGCCTAAACAACTTATTCAGCTGCGTATGTGCCTGTCTTTGGAAACACAGCGTGTCTTGGAACATACGTTGCAGGTACCTCCGACCTCATCGTTATCTGTAGAGGAGGTACTGGATATTCTACAACGACACATTAAAGGGCAGCGGAATGAAGCTCTACGCAGGAGGGAATTGTTTCGCTGTAGACAGATGGAGGGCGAGACTTTTATGTACGACTAAAGAGAGCCTCGGAAGAGGTAGATATATGCCCAGGTAACCACTAGCAGTGCGAGGAGACCCAGTTGAAGCAGGTGATCCTGGTGGGTGTTAAGGACGAGGAGCTTGTCCAACGACTCACCTCCCTCGACTCTTCCTCTTCTCTTAAGGATGTGTTGACATTATGTCGCTCCTATGAGTCTGCCAGGTGTGCCACCTCTGCCATCCGAGCTCCCCCTACAGCTGTACATGCTGTGTCCCGGTACAAGAAGGACAAGAAGTCTAATCCAACGCCTTCGCCCACCACGCCCACGCCCGGCTCCTTTTGTAACAACTGTAGTAAGCAGCACGGAACACAGGTGTGTCCAGCTGCTGAGTCTACCTGCAACAGTTGTGACCGTAAGGGCCACTGGTCGCTCACAGTACGGTGCCCAGCCAAACGTGTCCAGTGCAATGTGTGCAGTCGTCTGGGCCACTACGGCAAGTGTTGCCCTACCAACAAACCCAAGGGACAGCGTCGGCGGAAGCTTCAGCGCCCTTCCACCAGTGAGGGCCGCCCACAGTCTTCCAATCAGAAGCATGACGACCCTGGACAACGCTCGAGCCATATTAGGAAGGTGTACTCCCCCTCGCGTCCCAGGACCAAAGTTCCCAAGCACATCAGCGTCATCGTGACCTACGGCAGTGTGTCATCCCGTCTTCAGATGTTGCCCGACACCGGCGCTGATGCTACAGTCATCGGTCCCCAGCATTTGCAATGTTTAGGGCTCTCTCCAAGTGATCTAGGACCGCCCTCCAAGGATCTCCGCTTCACGGCAGATGGTTCACAGATGGCCCCAGCCCTAGGTTCACTCCAAGCACAGGTCACCTTTGGCAACAGGTTGTGTCAAGCCTGGATTGATGTGCATAACGGGGTCCCGACTCCTTTGCTGTCCTACAGACATTGTTAAGAGTTGGCCATCATCTCCCAGGACTTCCCAAAACCTATTCTTGAGGTAAAGCACGCCAACAGGGTACACGAAGGGAGCAGCAACTACCCTGCTGTCGCCCTACCCATGCCTCTTGCCAGTGACACCTCTCCTTCGGATGCTCGAAAGTACTTCCTGAAGGAATTCAGCGACGTTCTGGTGACCAAGTCCACTCTGGAATCCAAGCCTCTCAAGAAGATGGTAGGCCTCCCCATGAGGATCCACTTGAGGGACGACGCGAAGCCCTTCGCTATCTACACCCCTCGACTGGTCCCCCTGGACTTCCGCGATGCGGTCAAAAACGAGCTGGGCTCCATGGTCCATGGTGTTCGGATCACCACTGACCTCTCCAAGCTCAACAACCAGGTGTCTCGTTCTGCGCACCCTTCTCCCACGCCCTTTGCAGCTATACGCAGTGTGAACCCGAAGGCACGCTTCTTCTCGATGATGGACGCCCTGTGTGGATACTGGCAGATAGAACTTGCTGAAGAAGACCGACCACTTACAACTTTCATTACCCCACATGGACGTTACAGTTATTGCCGTGGCACCATGGGATTCGCCACTATAGGAGATGCTTTCTGTCTTCGAGGTGATATGGCTCTATAAGGTCTGGCAAACTGCGTGAAAGTGGCCGACGACATACTCGTGTGCGATGAGGATTACGTGGATCACCTCTGCCGTATCTACGAGCTACTCAACAGGTGCCGGAAGAACGGCATCACCCTAAATGCCGACAAGTTTGTTCTGGCCAGCTCTTCAGTGGAATTTTGTGGGTACACCCTCTCAGGGAATGGTATTGCAGCTGACCCGGAGAAGGTCCGTGCCATCACGGATTTCCCCACCCCTGCTAACCTCACCGACTTGAGGTCCTTTATCGGTCTCGTCAACCAGTTAGCAGAGTATTCGCCGGACATCTCTGCAGCTGCCCAACCACTTCGCCCCCTGATGAGCCCCAAGATGACATTTCTGTGGACTCCCGACCACGACAAGGCCTTCCAGCAAGTGAAACAGGCCCTGTCTAGTCCACCTGTCCTCGCCACGTTTGACCCAGCCTTGCCGACGGTTCTGCAGACAGATGCCTCACGCTTGTACGGCGTGGGATACGCCCTATTGCAGGATCATGGTGGAGGGCACTTCCGGCTCGTCCAGTGTGGCTCGCGTTTCCTCTCTGACACCGAGACGCGCTATGCCACTATTGAGTTGGAGCTGTTGGCTGTGGTTTGGGCGATGTCCAAGTGCAGGTTTTACCTCATAGGCCTGCAACACTTTCACCTAGTGACCGACCATTGCCCGCTTGTCCCGATCCTCAACCACTACACGCTCGACGCCGTTGAGAACCCTCGCCTCCAGCGTCTGAAGGAGAAGCTCTCGGCGTACATCTTCACAGCAGTGTGGCGTGCTGGTAAGGAGCTCTGCATCCCTGATGCCTTATCCCGCTCTCCTGTCAACCGCCCTACTACAGAAGACCATGTGCTCGACGCCGACCTCGCTCTTTCCGTCAGGACTGTGGTCACCCTACACGCCGTCCAATCCCTTCGTTCGGACCTGTCACCAGATGACGACAAGGCAATGGAGGACCTTCGAACAGCGGCCCGAGATGACCCTTCCTACGTCCAACTCGTCGAGTGTGTGAGGAATGGATTCCCTAGCAACCGCTACGACCTTGACACCACCCTGCTCCTGTATTGGAAACTCTGCGATGAACTCTACTGCGACAGGGACCTTGTTCTGTACGGAGCACGTGTAGTTGTCCCTGCTGCCTCACGTCCCCACGTCTTGGCTCGCCTTAACGACAGTCACCGTGGAGCTGAGGCCACCAAACGACGTGCACGACAGACTGTGTTCTGGCCCGGTATCGACTCCGACATCTCCAATGTTGTCCGTGTGTGTGAGCCCTGCCAAGTACTACAACCCAGCCAGCAGCAGGAACCCTTCATGAGTGACGACAACCCCTCCCGCCCCTTTGTGTCTGTGTCGGCCGACTTTTTCTGTGTGTCAGGAAAGTCCATCCTTGTTATCGTCGACCGTCTCTCTGGTTGGCCGTTTGTCATCAAGTGCGGTAATGACACGACGTCTGCAGCCACCATCAGCAAGTTCCGCCACTACTTCCGTGACGTGGGCGTTCCTGTGCGCCTGCGAACCGACGGAGGGCCCCAGTTCACAAGCCGGGACTTTGCTGTGTTCCTTGACCGATGGGGAGTCCGGCATGTGTTGTCATCGCCCCATTACCCGCAGTCCAACGGCCACGCTGAGGCTGCTGTCAAATCCTTGAAGCACCTCATCCTTAAGGTGGCCCCTTCTGGGAATATTGACTGCGAAGCCTTCGACCGGGGTCTTCTTGAACTCCGCAACACACCTAACTACACCATCCCCTGCCCAGGTCTTGTATGGACGCCCCCTTCGTTCTTGTGTCCCTGCTCACCCTCAATCCTTCTCTAAGGAGTGGCAGGCCAAGACAGAGGATTGTGATCTCCGAGCCGCCGAACGTGTTCAAGACGTCGTCGCCCGTTCTCTTCCCAGGTTGAGTGTCGGCACCCAAGTCCGTGATCAGGACCCGACCTCCCTACGTTGGGACAAAGTGGGCGTAGTCATGGGTCTCGGTAGTTCACGGGACTACCAGGTGCGGTTCCCCAGTGGTCGTGTGTGGTGCAGGAACCGCCGTTTTCTCCGCCCCGTAACAACGCCTTCTGCTGACCCCGCCACCAGTGTTGAGTCCCATACCCTCCCCAGTGATCAAGTCCCTCGACGGTCAGAATGGATCCAAAATAAAAGGTCCGCTCAAGACTTTGCTATGAGCGTATAGGGGGGGAGGGAGGGGTATGTATATTATGTATGCTGTATGTATATTATGTATGTGCTCCATTTATATACATTATTTATTCAGCCTAGCTAGCAGCGTGTGGCAATGTATTTACCATGTCCCACACGCTAAATTAATGTGCCTGGCGACATATGGAAGCTGCTAATGTATCACTTGCCACATGTCGCCTGAAAGGCTAGTTGACCCCCAGACAGAGTAAGGAGAGCCACCTCGCTTGTGTATCTCTGTTTGTCCAGTAAATAGAACCTACGAAAACTCTACAGGTGTTTGTGTTTGCTCCTGTATGGGCTGGATGCGTTTGTGGTGTCGAACTGCAATTCTCGGGCGAGGGATCTCAGATGGTAGTAGGAGCCGGTGTCGAAGATGGTGCAGAAGCTTCTCACCAAATTTGCAGATGAGGTCGTGGTGATGGTCAGTGAGAGCCGAGAGGATCAGTGTGTTGAGCGCTTCTTGATATGTGGAGAAGGAAGTGGAGAGAATAATCTTGCATGCCCTCTTTTGCACTTTTTCTATGTGTTTATGTTGTGTGACATTTAGGGAGGAAGACCAGGTAGGGGAGGCATAGGTGAGCTTGGGAAGTATGAATGTTGAGTAAACACTTAGGAGCTCAGGGGCAGTAACTCGGAGGAACTTGAGTCGGCGGAGGAGGTGCAAACGGAAACTGGAGGATTTGGCAACTTTACTGACGTGTGGTTTTAAATTTAGTTTGTTATCTATGGTGACGCTGAGGAATTTCGTAGAATGTACTACCTGGAGTGTGTTGGGACCTAAAGTAATGGAAGGGGGTGGGGCAACGTTGGAGGAGAGGTTGATGTGCATAACCATGGTCTTGGTATGGTTCATGTGTGTGTGTGTGTGAAAGAGAAGTTCAACAACATTTTGATAATTGTTCTTTTTCCTTACAGGTAAGTGGTGACAGAGGACACCTGAGGCCTTGAGACACACACACCTTCACCCTCACCAGGTATAATCCTACGGGTTGTCATGGTGACGGTCGTAGTGAGTACGTCGTTGTAGTTTTTTATGGTAGTGGTATTGGTAGTATGGAGACACATAGTTGCTGTCCTCCATCAACATAAACCAAGCACTGGCTATGAGCATTTGCTAATTGTGCCTTAACGGTGAACCCTGGTGATATAGTCTAGTCTTGGTGTGTGTGTGTGTGTGTGTGTGTGTGTGTGTTTGTGTGTGTGTGTGTTTGTGTGCGCTGGGATGGATTGCTAATTCTAGTGTAACTTAGCGTTATGTTATGTTAAGGTGCAACATTGTGGTTCCCTTGCTTATGCCACTGTTCTGGCCTCATTGCTTGGGCTGGAGAAGCTAGCAGAATATTACAGTGCCAGTGCAACCTCTTCATCATCGAGATTCTTGTTGTGCTTCCTCGAGGCAACACACGGTACCTGGGTGTCTCGTGGGCCCAGGCTAGACCAGCAAGGGATCTCGGAGAAGCAGTGGGCCCCAGAGGGATGGCGCATAAGCCCATTGGAATGTGGACACGTTCTGGCGCCTACCAATCACTGCCCCACTGCCTTGTGGATTAACCTTGGTAGGTATGAGGCTACGGGAGTAAACCCCTAACGAAAAAACTGTGGTGGAGCCCCGCATTAGGCAGACATGCTTATGGAGCTGCAACAAGACACCAACGGCAGTATAGGCGGAAGAGGTGACCAACATGGGAACCAAAGACTACACCTGCGGATGAAGGCAATGCATGATGGACAGCCTACTAAGGCAAAACTAACAAAAATGGGCTATCAGCAGGTCATTGCAATTTTCCCTCTTCCCATTCATTGCAGCACCACTGGATCAGGAAAAGAGAGGGCCAAGATGTGTGTTGCTGCCTGTGCTCCTGCCTCACCATATAAATCAGTGTTTCTCAAACTTTTTCACTTCATTTCCCCCATAAGGAACTCTCAACATCCTCGTGGACCCCCTTCAGTTCTCTCCCAAGCCCTCACAACTAATGATGATAATATACTGTTTTGGTACTCTTCCTGTATTTTACTGTTTTCAATCATCAAACAGAATGCATATTTTGTTACAGTTCAATGGGATGGATGTCAGTCGACTGATTCGAGGTTGAATCACTGATAAAGGACATCTCATGTCTGGGTCCACATGTAACCGGTTTCGGCTTTTATTCTCTATTTGAAGAAATGTGGAAAAAACAGATTCACATAAATAAGTAGTAGAAAATGGCAAGAGGACTCGAAGTGCGATCTCACTAACTTTTGGATCTGACTGATACATTGAGCACCAGAATACAGCCAGAGATTTTTCTTCATATAGGCGTCTGGCAGCAGAATCGTTTTGAGATCAAGGAATTCGTCTGAACAGGACCTAGAATCGTGCAATCTGAGCGAATCCGTTGGAAATGAAACTAGCTGCTGCACCATACTATGTAAATTTCAAAACTGTACCGTATAGGTATTATGATTCCACACAATGAAAAAAAAAAGACAAATAAACAAAGATTTCTCCCCTAACAAGGGAAAGTAACAAAAAAAAGTTGAATCAAAGTTTCCACATTTTCTCCAAACATATACTACTTACATTAGCCTGCCATGGTCCCACTAAAATCTTGCCATGACCTCCTTGAGGACCATGGCCCCCAGTTTGAGAAACACTGATTCATAAATCAACTCACACTTACCCATCATCCAGCTTATCATTCTTCTCATCATCATCAAAGCCCCTATACCCCCCAAAATTCTATGGCGACGGACGAGTGGCAACTGGGACAGCCAGAGATAACAACTAGTCACAACACTGCACGTGGGTGGCATAAATAAGATGGTGATTTATGCAATGGAATCTAGTCAACAGTGCAATCCGGTCCTGTCAGTGCGACTGAGCTGCCCGTTCGTGAAACCACACTGCTCACCCCACATGGGGAAGGGACTAGAAAAGGTGCCCTAAACATAGCCTGACTAAAGAACCAACCAGACTCGGCAACCGCACCCAGTAAGGTTATCGTTATGCAGTCGAAAACACAATCATAATCACAGATCAAAGCAAAAAACAAACTATACAACTGCTTATGGTCGCTACATGGAATGTTAGGACCCTTCTGGATACTCGCACAAATGAGTGCACTGAAAGAAGAACCGCCCTTGTGGCAAAAGAGCTGGCTAGGTATAACATCAACATAGCAGCCATTAGTCGACTCACAGAACGGGGGTCTGGCTATACCTTCTTCTGGAAGGGTAAGCATGCTGTGAATAGAAACTGCTTCTATGGAGTTTGCTTTGCCACCCGACAAATGCATCCTACACAGGCTAACTGAAATGCCTGTTGGGATCAACGAGCTCCTCATGACGCTCTGAGTCCCACTCAATCACTCACATCATGCCTTCGTCATCAGTGCATACGCCCCAACACTGGATGCAGAAGATGACATTAAAGAGGCCTTTTACACTGACCTTGACAGAGTGATGACGTCATTCCCCAGAGATGATATGGTTGTGCTCCTAGGGACTTCAATGCCAGAATTAGCAGAGATGCTGGTATTTGGCAGGGAATCATAAGGAGAAATGGACTAGGCAAGTGTAATCCCAACGGCCTACTCCTCCTCAACAAGTGTACTGCACATAACCTCACCTTGTTTAGGCAGACCACAATTTCAAGGGTTCGTGGCAACACCCACGATCCAAACACTGGCATGTCATTGACTACATAAATGTCAGAGAAATAGATCGCTGAGATGTCCTCATCACCCGAGTCATGCGTGGCTTAGACCGCAGCGATACTGCTCTTCGGCTCGTCAGAAACAAGCTCTCACATCACATCCCCTCAATACGGCGAAAGCAACAAGCCTTCAGAAGAGGTTTTAACACTAAACGTCTGGAGGATGCAGCGGTAGCAGAGGCTATCAGAGAGCAGCTCGAACTTGGGCTATTAGACAATCTGACAACAAACAACCCAAAGACCATTGCCGAATGGGGTATTCTTGACGCTGTCATGACAAAAACCTGCAGAAACCATGGCCAGATCGAAAGAATCCACCAGGACTGGTTTCATGAAAATGACCCGGTAATCAATGTAATCGTCGATCAAAAACGTGCTGCTCTAACTAACTAGCAGAATAACCCTCAGTCTCGGACCAAAGCTGATATCTTCCACAAGATGAAAGTGGCGTCCAGCACGTATTTCACAATCTAAAGAACTTGTTTAAAAATAAAGCATGTGAAATTCAAAAATTTGGAGATCAACGCAAAATGCGCGAATTTTTCAATTCCAATAAAACATTTTATGGGCCAATCACTCTTGGCGCACTCCTTCTCCTCTCATCCGATTATAATTCCATAATTAAAGACAAAGAAGACATCTTTCAGCACTGGAAAGAGCACTACCACTCGCTGCTCAACCAAAACAATGATGTGGATGTCCTGATCACCCACCAGGTCCCTCACCATCCAGAGCAGACCCACCCCACCTATCCTCCATCCCTGGGTGAGGTAGCTACTGACATCAAACAGATGAAAAATAACAAAGCCTCAGGAGCTGACGAAATCCCAGCCGAGGTGTATAAAACAGGAGGACCTCTGCTTACCAGCCGTCTCCACTCTCTCCTGGAGAATATATGAGAAAAGGAGGAAATCGTCAAGATTTATAAGAACAAGGGAGACTGGTCAGACTGTGGCAACTACCACGGGATCACTGCTGTCCGTACCCGGCAAGAATTTTTCCCGAGTCTTCATAAACAGACTTTTTCCTGAGGCGGAAATTTCCTCCTAGAATCTAAATGTGGCTTTAAACCATCACGTGGCACTACTGACATGATCGTTGCTGCCCACCAGATACAGAAAAAGTGCAGAGAACAGCGTCGTAACCTGTACATGTCCTTCATCGCCCAAACCAAGGCTTTCGACTCGGTCAACAGGGAAGCCCTCTGGCGGACCCTCAGCCGTTTTGGCTGCATAAACGGCAGTGTCCTGCACAATGGCACCCAGTTTGAATTATTCCCCATCCAAACGGGGTAAAACAAGGATGTATACTGGCACCAACTCTCTTTTCCATTTTCTTGGCTGCCTTGCTTACTCGTACCCTTACCAATTTAGCCGGCGGGGTGGACATCCAGTACCTGGTGAAGGGGTTCTTTTCAACATAAGACGACTCCAGGCCGGAAAAAAGGTGTCGGCAGCGTCCATTACTGAACTTCTGTATGCAGACGACCTCACCCTTGTTGCTCACACTGAACGTGACCTACAGGTGATCCTGAACACCTACGCAGTTACGCAGATGCGTATGCACAATTCGGCATTGAGGTGAATGTACGTAAGACTCAGATTCTCTTTCAGCCTGCCCCTTGTTCAGCCACACCTCCACCATCCATCCAGCTTAACAGTACTACCCCCTCTAATGTTACCCACTTTCAGTATCTCGGCCTCCATCTGTGCACAACCGCAGACTTCGAATGAAGAGATTCAACATCGGATCAGATGTGAATCTCAAGCCTTTGGCAGACTCCATACCTGTGTCTTCAGCTGTAGGGAGCTGAAATTCTCTACAAAGTTGCATGTATATAGAGCAGTGGTCCTCCGCACCATGCTATATGGCGACGAGATATGGGTCACATACAGGCGGCAGATCAAGGCACTTGAAAACTTTCACCAATGTAGTCTACATTCCATCCTCCGAGTTCGCTGGGAAGGCATCCGACAAGAGAACAAATGGCAGTATTCTCGCTGACACCAACTGTAGGAGCATCGAGGCTACCATTATCCATGAACAACTACGTTGGACCGGCCATGTTACCCGCATGGACGACAGTAGACTGCCAAAGCAGCTACTTTCCAGTCACCTAACGAATAGTAAATGTATTGCTGGCAGGAAACTGAAAAGGTACAAGGATAGTCTTAAGACAAACCTGCACAAGTACCAAATCGACCCCCTCACCTGGGAGACAATTAATTCATACCGTAACACTTGGAGGAGCACCACACAAGAAGGTGTCAATACTTTCGTGTTAGCCCGACTGTATACCAAGGGAGACAAGCGCCAACACTGGAAAGACGCTGCCACCACCCCTCCCGCTCCAGATGTGCAATATCTGTTGACGACCCTGCCAGTCAGAGCTCACCAACGAAGGTGATATCTTTAATAATTCATATCATTGTACCATAGCTGGATGATTGCCATACTGGATTCCGAGTGACAGCAAAGTAGTAATAGTAGTGTGTGTGTGTGTGTGTGTGTATGTGACTTTAACCTCCCGCCAGAGAGGAGTTGCCTGTACATTTTCCTGGTCAGCGGTTCATGACAATTACACTATAATGTAGGAGACAATGATTCCGGTGTTAGTGATGCAGGTGGTGACACTTAACCCAGTTCTCGTGAGACCATCAAGGGAGGGGGTGGTATCTCCTCACTGTCTGGCGCCGCTGTTGATGACGTAACGGTGAATTAGATAACCAAATTCTGTCTTTAACGACAGTGACCTCGATTTATTTAACAATGACTCCAATCTATATAACAGTGATTTAGATATATGTATCAGTGATCTTCATCTATGTAACAGTGTTCTTGAACTATATAACGGTGATTCTGGACGTATTTTTTTTTTTTTTTTTTTTCGGGAATAGCCCACAGGCACAGGTCACTGACCCACATCGCGGCCTGGGGGCGAAAATGTAATAATAATAATAATAATAATAATAATAATAATAATAATAATAATAATAATAATAATAATAATAATAATAATAATAATAATAATAATAATAATAATAATAATAATAATAATAATAATAATAATAATAATAATAATAATAATAATAATAATAATAATGATGATAATGATAATAATAATAATAATAATAATAATAATAATAATAATAATAATGATAATAATAATAATAATAATAATAATAATAATAATAATAATAATAATAATAATAATAATAATAATAATAATAATAATAATAATAATAATAATAATAATAATAATAATAATAATGATCCATAGTAAAAAAAAATTATATTAAAAAATACAAAATTAGAAAATAGAACAACAAAATATTATTAAAAATAATAATAGTAATAATAATAATAATAATAATAATAATAATAATAATAATAATAATAATAATAATAATAATAATAATCTATGTTTGTGTGTTTGTGTGTGTGTGTGTCCGCACAAAAACCTCTGAAACTACCGATCTGTAGTGATGATGGATGGTATTATATGTAGTGATGATGGATGACGTTATTTGTGGTGATGATGGATGATGTTATATGTAGTGATGATGGATGATGTCATATGCAGTGATGATGGATGATGTTATATATGGAAAGGTGATGGATGGTGTTATATGTAGTGATGATGGATGGTGTTATATGTAGTGATGATGGATGATGTTATATGTAGTGATGATAGGTGGTGTTATATGTAGTGATGATTAGACAATAAAATAATAACAGTTTAATGCTAAAAAAATATACTTTGCTGTACCGTTGTAGTGAAAAACATGGTGGAACTTACATACACCGTTAATGAACTATTGACTGAAGAAGTTTTGGGGACTGAACAGTAAGACAATATGGAGCCTCCCGGAGGGTGGCGTCCTACCGTGGCCGAGCGAATGAGCAGCCCGTCTGTTTGTGGATGGGTTTGTTTGTTTGCGTGTTCGCACGAGAATCTCGGAAACTACTTTATCGATCTGTAGGGATGAGGGATGGTGTTATATGCAGTGATGATGGATGGTGTTATATGTAGTGATGATGGATGATGTTATATGTAGTGATGATGGATGTTGTTATGTGTAGTGATGATGGGTGGTGTTATATGTAGTGATGATGGATGGTGTTATATGTAGTGATGATGGATGATGTTATATGTAGTGATGATGGATGTTGTTATGTGTAGTGATGATGGGTGGTGTTATATGTAGTGATGATGGATGGTGTTATATGTAGTGATGATGGATGGTGTTATTTGTAGTGATGATGGATGATGATATATGTAGTGATGATGGGTGGTGTTATATGTAGTGCTGATGGATTGTGTTATATGTAGTGATGATGGATGATGTTATATGTAGTGATGATGGATGTTGTTATATGTAGTGATGATGGATGGTGTTGTATGTAGTGATGATGGATGTTGTTATATGTAGTGATGATGGATGTTGTTATATGTAGTGATGATGGGTGGTGTTATATTCAGTGATGATGGATGGTGTTAAATGTAGTGATGATGGATGGTGTTATATGTAGTGATGATTAGACAATAAAATAATAACAGTTTAATGCTAAAAAAATATACTTTGCTGTACCGTTGTAGTGGAATTTACAAACACCGTTAATGAAATATTGATGGAAGAAGAAGTTTTTGGGAGAGATCAGTGAGACAATGTGGAGCTTCCCGGAGGATGGCTTCCTACCGTGGCCTAGCGAATGAGCCGCCCGAACCAAACTTGGCATGGATAGCAAGTGTTTACTTGATTCTCTCATGGACAGTTCTATGTTGGATGCTCCTGAGTGGGAACTGGCAAAAATCTGTACATACTTGCTGCTAATGGCAAAACCAAAAATGTGGTCTACCCTAATGCACTACAGTGAGACAATGTGGAGCCTCCCGGAGAGTGGCGTCCTCCCATGTGTGTCCGCACGAGAATCTCGGAATCTACTTTACCGATCTGTTGTTATGATGGATGGTGTTATATGTAGTGATGATGGATGGTGTTATATGTAGTGATGATGGATGATGCTATATGTAGTGATGATGGATATTGTTATATGTAGTGATGATGGGTGGTGTTATATGTAGTGATAATGGATGGTGTTATATGTAGTGATGAAGGGAGGTATTATATGTAGTGATGATGGATGATGTTATATGTAGTGATGATGGATATTGTTATATGTAGTGATGATGTGTGGTGTTATATGTAGTGATGATGGATGGTGTTATATGTAGGGATGATGGATGGTGTTATATGTAGTGATGATGGGTAGTGTTATATGTAGTGATGATTAGACAATAAAATAATAACAGTTTAATGCTAAAAACATATACTTTGCTGTACCGTTGTAGTGAAAAACATGGTGGAACTTACATACACCGTTAATGAACTATAGATGGAAGAAGAAATTTTGGGGATTGAATAGTGAGATAATGTGGAGCCTCCCGGAGGGTGGCGCCCTACTGTTGCCTAGTGGATGAGCCGCCCAGAGGGCGGCGATTCTGCTAATAATAATAGTAATAATAATAATAATAATAATAATAATAATAATAATAATAATAATAATAATAATAATAATAATAATAATAATAATAATAATAATAATAATAATAATAATAATAATAATAATAATAATAATGTATGTTGTGTTCTGAATAGTAAGAGAAACAATTGAGACTGTATTGTGTGTAAATGAGGCAAAAAGTCAGTTCAGCAACCTGGGACTTGGTCACAATTTTCATGATGTCATATGGCAGCATGGTTTACCATTGGATAGCACATTATGCTTCCAATATCTTCCCAGGCGGTAGTACCTCCCTGTTTGGTAGCTGCCTGCTACCTACTACTATTTTACAGTGGCTTTGACCTTTGTAACAGTGATCTAATTCTATGTAACGGTGACCTTGATCTATGTAACAGTGACGTCGAACTGTGTTACAGTGGCTTTGATCTATGTAACAGTGATCTTGATCTATGTAACGGTGACGTCGACCTATGTTACAGTGACCTTGATCTGTGTAACATTGACTTCAAACTTAATAATGATTTTTCTGCTTCATTTCTGACACAGTAACATTAACATTAATAATAAAAGAGTTTCCTTGTCCTTGAGGTAAGTTACTTGTGCTTGTTGGTACACAATATATTTAAGTTATTGACGTAGGGTGACCTGAGCTGTTGTGTCGCCAGGGATGTTATTGCCACAAGCCATCAATCAATCAATTAATGACGTTGGGACCATTAATATAACATGTCCCATCTTCCTCGGTGGTATACCGATTGAATAATGTATATTCCTTTACACTGGATCTGCGAGGCCTTAACTCACTTGTTCACTCAGGCTCCGTCACAGATTGTGGCCGATAAGGAGCCTAAATTGTATTGACATTTTCGTTTGTCTCAGAGTCTAGGTTCTTAGTCCTCTTATCCCAGATGCAACTCCTCCTCTTATTTTTTCTACTCTTCCTCCTCTTCTTTCTTCTCCTCTACATCCTCTTCTTTCTTCTCCTCTTCCTCTCCCCCTCTTTCTCCTCCTCTCCATCTTCCTCCTCCTCTTCCCACTCCTGCCCCAGGTTGACCCCGTGGCCGCCTCCATGATCCCAGTGTTCATACATTATTAACTAACAACACAGAAACTTTTTACAAATATTGTAAACACCAAACCAAAGACTAATCCACTTATATTTCTTGTGCACAATCCCTGGGCTGTGAGCTGGTGGATTATGATGGTGGTGTTGGTGGGTCAGTGAACACCCCTATGGGCTGTGAGGTGGTGTATTATGGTGGTGGTGTTTGTGGGTCAGTGAACCAACACAAAGTGACCAACAACTCATTGATTCACCCACGATTGAGTCAGTTTTTCTCTTTACCTGAGACTTGGATGGATGCGGTGGTGGAGTAAATACAGCACTCGGATCCAGTCTTAAAAATCTCTGGTTTGTGCCCAGAGAACCCTCATTTGATCCAGCTGTGAATAGGTCCCTAACTATACAGTAATTAAGAAAGTACAATGCTGGCCACACCGAATCATTGTGCACTAAAATCGTAGTTATTTTATGCGCAGTGTCTGTGCCCCTAACAGTCCATCAGACTTCTGGGAGCCACTTTCACCCTTTTTCACTGAGGATACAAGAACACATCTGACACCTTATACCTACACTAGAAACATAAAAGGTGTCGACAGAGACTCGATCCTAACTACAAGTGTTGACAACTGTAATTGTGAGGAATAACTGTCATCCATTTTGTTTATTTAAAAAACATGTACACTAAGTGACCACAACTCTCAGGCTTCATCGGTGTGTAGCCCTTGACTCCAGACCGTCTTTGTCCTAAGAGTGTCTTTGTCTTCAAAGTGTCATTGTCTCCAGAGTGTCTTTGTCTCCAGAGTGTGGTTGTCGCCAACAGATTTTCGTCGCTGCCAAAGTGTCGTTGTTGCCAGAATGTCGTTCTCGTCAGTGTCATTGTCGCCCGAATGTCGTTCTCGTCAGTGTCGTTGTCGCCAGAGTGTCGTTGTCGCCAGAGTGTCGTTGTCGCCAGAATGTCGTTCTCGTCAGTGTCGCTGTCACCAGAGTGTCGTTGTCGCCAGATTGTCATTGTCGCCAGAGTATCGTTGTTCTGACCTTACTAGAGGAAAGATCAAGACAGGCTTAGCTCTGGGGGATTAATTGTCAGTAATGGCTAGTGCTACTTGTGAACAGGACTGTGCCCTTCTGAAGGCCGAGTTAGAGAGGGCCAAGGAAGAAATCTTGAAATTAAAGGAAGTGATAGCGAGGATGAAGGAAGAAACGAGACAAGGTAAGCCCTTGTTTGACGAAAACTCAGGCGAAGGGTGGTGGTGAAAAAACACACCAAGGATAAGACAACAACAGCTAAGTGTACCAACTCTTTCAGTCCTTTGATAGACGTATTGGACATTAGCATAGTCAGAGACAAGGCTGACAAAGAAGTTACGAAAACCTTAATTATAGGCGATTCCCAGGTACGGTACCCGGACAGAGCTTTTAGTGGTAAAAATAAAAATAGGATGAGGGTGTGTTTGCCAGGAGCTGGGGTGGAGGATATAGTTGACAGGATGGACAATATCTTGTCTGGTAATGGGAACAAACCCATTATCTGCCTCAGTGTAGAAGGCAATGATATTGGCCGGTGTAGGAGTGAGGAGCTTCTTAATAAGTTCAGGGCAACTACAGCACGTATTAGGTCGATGGGAGGGATCACTCTCATATGTGGTGTCCTGCCTAGAAGGAGAGTTGGCAATGAATGGTTGTCAAGGGCAGTTGGTGTCAACGGCAGTCTTGACAGATATTGCAAGTCAATATCAGTCCCATTCATTGAAAACTGGGACAACTTCTATGGCAGAAGGGACCTTTATGCTAGGGATGGGGTGCATCTGTCTAGGGATGGGGTGGCAACCCTGGCTGGTTCTCTCGAGAGGACAGTTCAAAAGATGTCGAAGTCTTTAAACTGCTAGGAGAACATATGAGTACGGGAGTGGAGGAGACTGCAGTGGGAGTGGGTAAACAAAGTGAAAGGTTACAGGGAAATAGTGCTAGGAATGATGACAAAACTATATTAGGCAGGGGGTAAAACCTAAACGCGACAAAGAGAGGACTCAGAACACGACTAACTTAAATGTATACTACGCAAACAGAATAAGTATGAGAAACAAAATGGATGAAATCAGGGCGTTGGTATGTACTGAAAAATCGATATAATAGCATTCACCGAAACATGGATAAACCTAGTCTCACGTGAGTTACCTGTCGAATACCAAATTGCAGGTTACAAATTATTCCATACCGATAGGCAGACCAGGAAAGGCGGCGGAGTAGCATTCTATGCCAGGGATAATCTGAAAAGTGATATAAATAAGGAAATACAAACTGAGCGGAATACAGAAACAATTTGGATAGACTTAATCGATGGTAGGGAAAAATTAGTCACAGGAGTAATATATAGACCTCCTAATCTTGAAAGAGTTAATGAGCAACTTATTTGGAATGAAATGCGCAGGGCTTCCATACATAGCAAAGTCTGTATAGTAGGCGACTTTAACTTTAGCCATATAGATTGGAATGACCTTACAGGTAACTCACAATCAGAGGATTTTCTTGAAACAATCCAGAACTGTTTCCTAAGCCAACATATAACTAAACCCACTCGAGGTAATAATATACTCTATTTAGATCTATCAAACAGAGAAAACCTCATTAGTAATGTCGAGGTAGGGAACGAACTTGCTAACAGCGATCACAAAGAAATAAGTTTCCAATTAGAAGTTCAGGGCAGCTACAAGGAAAATTCCACTAAAGTCCCAGATTTCAGAAGGGCAAACTTTGATAGTTTGAAGAGCCAGCTTTAGGGTGAATTGCATGACCTCACACAATGTACCCAAAGAGGGCGACCTCACCTTACCTGGAGACCTGACGGTTGAGGATGACCTGATCACGAGATCTGAGGTTGATGAGTTCCACAACAATTTAAATAATGAGTTACTTATTGCACAAAGGCAGAACATATCATACAGAAAACTCAGATCAAACAATAATGACCCTTAATGGATAAATAATTATTTAAAAAAATATTATTTGACAAAGGCAGTCTATTGGATCGCTCTGACAATGACTCACGTGTGACCTGAGGGGGGGCCCAGCGGCTGGGGAAGCTGCAGGTGCCGCTGGACTATGTCTTCCATGGGAGACTCTGCCAGCTGGAGACTCGGTGCTGGGGAGGGACGTCTCCCTTTGGGAAGGAGCTGTCGGTCCCTTCCCTGTTACAATAATAATCCGATTGCTAATGACTTGTGGAAGGAGCTGCAGGCTCTTATATTGGCGGTCACAAGCCGGAAGATAACCTCTCCTAATGAACACTAAACTGGTTAGATCTGGACAGCTGTGTTTGCCCAGGTGATTGGTCATGTCGCCGGTCGGTAATGCTTCCTAATTATTACCACCCGGGTGTGTCTTGGTCAGGTGAGTCTTTTGAACACAGTCATAACGCCGGGTTAACTCAGGTAACTTGTGGCAGTGCCCTCTCCTGGGTCTGGTCTTAATCTCACTGTAGGGTGTGTCAACTTGCGTGGGTGTACAACTGCTCATCAACTTACTGTTATATGTGCTATCTTCTCTGGTCTGTAAGCTGTGGTCAGATAAACAATCATTACACCTCCCGCTAAGACCAAGGCTTCCATACCAGAAAACTGATGACACATATAGACAGTAATATCATGTGCAGTATCTAATATAGCCCCTGAGGCGATGATGCATCCTCACATTTTACAAAGAATAATCTCATAGATACTGGCAGGTGGGGGATATAATTGACAGGATGGACAATATCTTGTCTGGTAATGGGAACAAACCCATTATCTGCCTCAGTGCAGGAGGCAATGATATTGGCCGGTGCAGGAGCGAGGAGCTTCTTGATAAGTTCAAGGCAGCTATAGATCGTATTAGGACTAAGGGAGGGATCCCTATCATATGCCGTGTCCTGCCTAGAAGGAGAGTTGGCAATGAATGGTTGTCAAGGGCAGTTGGTGTCAACGACCGTCTTGACAAATATTGCAAGTCAATATCAGTCCCATTCATTGACAACTGGGACAATTTCTACGGCAGAAGGGACCTTTATGCTAGGGATGGGGTGCACCTGTCTAGGGATGGGGTGGCAACCCTGGCTGGGTCTCTCGAGAGGGCAGTTCAAAAGATATCGAAGTCTTTAAACTGCTAGGAGAATATATGAGCACGGGGGTGGAGGAGAATGCAGTGGGAGAGGGTAAACAAAGTGAAAGATTACAGGGAAATAGTGTTAGGTATGATGACAAAACTAAATTAGACAGGGAGTTTAAAACTAAATGCGGTAAGGGGAGGACTCAGAACACGACTAACTTAAATGTATACTACGAGAACAGTAGAAGTATGAGAAACAAAATGGATGATATTAGGGCCTTGGTATGTACCGAAAAAATCGATATAATAGCATTCACTGAAACATGGATCAACCTAGACTCACGTAAATTGCCGGTCGAATAAAAAATTGCGGGTTACAAACTGTTCCATACCGATAGGCAGACCAGGAAAGGATAGGGATAATCTGAAGTGTGAAATAAATATGGAAATAAAAACTGAGCAGAATACAGAAACAATTTGGATAGAATTAATCGACGGTAGGGAAAATTAATCACAGGAGTAATATATAGACCTCCCAATCTTGATAGAGTCAATGAGCGACTTATCTGGGATGAAATGCGCAGGGCATCCATACACAACAAAGTCTGCATAGTAGGAGACTTTAACCTTGGCCAAATAGATTGGACTGACCTTACAGGTAACTCAGAATCAGAGTATTTTCTCGAGACGAACCAGGACTGTTTTCTAAGTCAACATATAACCGAACCCACCCGGGGTAATAATATACTCGATTTAGTTCTGTCAAACAGTGAAAACCTCATTAGCAATGTTGAGGTAGGGAACGAAATTGCAAACAGCGATCACAAAGAAATTAGATTCCAGTTAGATTTTCAGGGCAGACGTAAGGAAAATTCCACTAAAGTTCCAGATTTCAGAAGGTCAAACTTTGACAGTTTAAAGAGGCAGCTGAGAGAGAGGGTGTCGCGCTTGGCCGTGAACCTGACTGATGACACCGACCTGATAACGAGATCAGAGATTGCCGAGTTCCACGACAATTTAAATAATGAGTTACTTAATGCACAAAGACAGAACATACCATACAAAACCCTCAGATCAGACAACAATGATACTAAATGGATAAATAATTATTTAAAGAACATCATTGGCCAAAGGAAGGCTATGGGTAGAAGGATAAATCGTGGCGACATTTACCTCTGGGATTATGATAGGGTATTGGCGAGTAGGGTTAAAACCGAGATAAGGAAAGCCAAGTGGAATTATGAGGTAAGGATAGCAAGGGAGGCGAAGACAAACCCCAAAGGATTCTATCAAATGTATCAAACTGAAACACGAGAAAAGATTGGACCAATACGGTCAGATACCTTGCGAGCTCACTGATAATGACAGAGAAATGAGCAATAATTTGAATAAATATTTTTCAACAGTTTTCACCACAGAAAATTTAAACATGATACCCGGGGCAGCGACTCTATTCAGAGATAGTGAAGAAAACAAATTAAACGAGATAGTAGTGACTAGCAATGATGTTAGTAAGAAAATAGACAAACTAAAGCCTAATAAGTCACCTGGTCCCGATGAGATATTTGCCAGAGTATTAAAGGAATGTAAGGAAGAACTTAGTATGCCCTTAGCAAAGTTGTTTAACATATCCTTAAAAACAGTTGTAGTACAAAAATCCTGGAGGATAGCGAATGTAATGCCGATTTTCAAGAAGGGGGATAGATCACTATCCTCTAACTACCGCCCAATCAGTCTAACATCAATAGTAGGCATATTACTGGAAGCAATCATTTCAAACTCTATTCGAAATCACCTGGAGAAACAAGGAGTGATCAATAATTCCCAGCATGGCTTCACAAGCCGACGTTCATGTCTAACTAATCTATTAACATTCTTTTCATCAGTTTTCGAATCGGTGGACGAGTGGCACAATTATGATGTGGTATATCTCGACTTTAGCAAAGCCTTCGACAGAGTCCCCCACGAAAGACTAATTAGAAAGGTAGAAGCACATGGCATCAAAGGTAATATTCTTAAATGGATTAGGGCGTGGTTACAGGACAGGAAACAGGGAGTGAGCATTAATGGCACTAAGTCCCATTGGAGCAATGTCACAAGTGGAGTTCCTCAAGGCTCAGTACTTGGACCATTATTATTTATTTTATACATAAACGACCTAGATATCGGCATAGACAGCAACATAAGCAAATTTGCTGATGACACTAAAATAAGACGTGTTATTAAATCTGACGAGGACTCGGCAAAACTACAGGATGATCTAAACAAATTTTTCCAATGGTCTGAAAAATGGCAGATGAAATTCAACGTGGACAAATGTAAAGTACTCAGTATAGGAGATGTAAATAGGGAAACCAGATACCAGATGAACAAGGATGCCATAGAGAAATCCGACTGCGAGAGAGATTTAGGAGTAATGATAAGTAGGAACCTTAAGCCAAATAAACAATGTGTTTTTGCTCGTAACAAGGCTAATAAAGTACTTGGGTTCATACAAAGGAGTGTTAGTTACAAGACTAGCGAAGTCATCCTAAAACTGTATCTTGCTCTTGTGAGACCACACCTGGATTACGCAGTTCAGTTCTGGTCACCGTATTACAGAATGGATATAGAATCCTTGAAAGAATTCAGAGGAGAATGACAAGACTAATCCCGGGCATTAGGAACCTTGAGTATAGAGACAGGTTAAAGCATCTTAATTTGCACTCCCTCGAGAGACGTAGAGCGAGGGGCGACCTGATAGAGGTGTATAAGTGGAAGGCAGGGCTAAACAAAGGGGACATTACAAAGGTACTCAAACTATCCAACCAGGAGCGAACTCGTAACAATGGTTTTAAATTAGACAAATTTAGATTTAGGAGTGAAATAGGTAAACACTGGTTTGGAAACAGAGTAGTGGATGAATGGAACAAGTTACCAAATATCATCATTAACTCGAATACGCTGAATTGCTTCAAACATAGGTTGGATGCTTATATGAGCAATAGGGGTTGGGTGTAAACGGGACTGCCCAGTATGGGCCAATAGGCCCGCTGCAGTTTCCTCCATTCTTATGTTCTTATGTTCTTAAAGTATCGTTGTCGCCAGTATCATTGTTGCCAGAGTGTCGTTGTTGCCAGAGTGTATCGTTGTCGCCAGTATCATTGTTGCCAGAGTATCGTTGTCGCCAGTATCATTGCTGCCAGAGTATCGTTGTTGCCAGAGTATCGTTGTTGCCAGAGTATCGTTGTCGCTAGTATCATTGCTGCCAGAGTATCGTTGTTGCCAGAGTATCGTTGTTGCCAGAGTATCGTTGTCGCCAGTATCATTGCTGCCAGAGTATCGTTGTTGCCAGAGTATCGTTGTCGCTAGTATCATTGCTGCCAGAGTATCGTTGTTGTCAGAGTATCGTTGTCGCCAGAGTATCGTCATCATCAGCAGCAGCAGTTAGAGATATGGGAGTCTAGTGCTCGTAACACTCCTCCTCCCCGGCACTATCTTGTGGTGCCAGCTACATCTGATAGAGCTTACGACGACTTACAATTGTTTCTGGTAAAGCGGAGTGGGGGGAAGGAAGGGAGGGAGTGAGGAAGGGAGGGAGTTAGGCAGGATGGAAAGGAGAAGGGGAGTAAGGTAAACTCTGTGGAAAGGGAGTGAGGGACGGTGAGTGGAAGAAACCCTACAGGAGTTAATGAGTGAGGAAGGGAGGGAGGGACAAGGGAGAGGAGAGGAAGGAAGGGAAGGCCCACATGACCCTCAGAAAGAGGGTGGCCAAAGGAAACATTTCAAACGAGCATTTTTTCCCCTATAGTTTTTGTTCTTCAGTCAACATCAATCTAAGACCCCGACAGTGTTTGTGTGAGTGAGTGTGTTTGTTTGGTGTGTCTTTGTGTGAAAAGAAATGTTTGTTTTGTGTCTGACAGTGAAGGCTTTTAGGCTCGAGCAGTTCATGTGCGGACACTTGGACAGTAGTTCTTGTGTGTACACTTGGACAGTAGTTCTTGTGTGTACACTTGGACAGTAGTTCTTGTGTGTACACTTGGACAGTAGTTCATGTTTGTACACTTGGACAGTAGTTCTTGTGTGTACACTTGGACAGTAGTTCTTGTGTGTACACTTGGACAGTAGTTCTTGTGTGTACACTTGGACAGTAGTTCTTGTGTGTACACTTGGGTAGTAGTTGTTGAGTGTACACTTGAACAGTAGTTCTTGTGTGTACACTTTGACAGTAGTTCTTGTGTGTACACTTGGGTAGTAGTTTTGGAGTGTTACGGAAGAGATCCACCACAGCGGAGAATAAGAGTTGTCAACTTATGAGTTTAGGTTAGGTTAGGTTAGGTTAGGTTAGGTTAGGTTACATTGGTTTTTACTTTACGCCCGCAAAGGAATCACGAAAGAATTATATCAAATTTATTGCTTCCGATGACATCACTCGCAGGCTGTTATGTAGGTCAGTGTGTGGCAGACTGTTGTGTAGGTCAGTGTGTGGCAGACTGTTGTGTAGGTCAGTGTGTGGCAGACTGTTGTGTAGGTCAGTGTGTGGCAGACTGTTGTGTAGGTCAGTGTGTGGCAGGCTGTTGTGTAGGTCAGTGTGTGGCAGACTATTGTTCAGATTCGTGTGTTTGGCAAACTGTTGTGTAGGGCAGTGTGTGGCAGGCTGTTGTGTAGGTCAGTGTGTGTGTGGCAGACTATTGTTCAGATTCGTGTGTTTGGCAAACTGTTGTGTAGGTCAGTGTGTGGCAGGCTGTTGTTTAGGTCAGTGTTTGGCAGACTATTGTTCAGATTCGTGTGTTTGGCAAACTGTTGTGTAGGGCAGTGTGTGGCAGGCTGTTGTTTAGGCAGTGTGTGGCAGACTATTGTTCAGATTCGTGTGTTTGGCAAACTGTGTAGTGGCAGGCTGTTGTGTAGGTCAGTGTGTGGCAGACTGTTGTGTAGGTCAGTGTGTGGCAAACTGTTGTGTAGGTCAGTGTGTGGCAGGCTGTTGTGTAGGTCAGTGTGTGGCAGACTATTGTTCAGATTCGTGTGTTTGGCAAACTGTTGTGTAGGGCAGTGTGTGGCAGGCTGTTGTGTAGGTCAGTGTTTGGCAGGCTGTTGTGTAGGTCAGTGTGTGAAAGATTGTTGTGTAGGTCTGTTTATGGCTGACCGATGTAGGTCAGTGTGTGGCAGACTGTTATTATAAACGCCTTGGGAATAAGGACGTACAGGTGACGGGCAAGTCAAAGGGAATGATGGAAACCCGCCTGTTGACGCATTCAATATTTATTGATGTGGTCAAAACCTGCATAATTAGTCTCAGACAATTTATCTTAATTATAATTGATTATTGAGCATAATGACATGATACAAAGTTCATAACTCTATTAATCTTAGCTACACTTCATTCCACGTTGTCTTATTGCTCCAGATAAGGCAGGAACGAGTGGGCATAATTAGTCCACAATATTTCAGCACTGAGGGGTATGTCATCACTTTGGCTGTACTTACAAGTGCGGGTCAATGCGAACAAGTATAGTGTTTCAAGGGAAGATAGTTCTGTGTAAATTGTTCCATTGACTCTTCAGGCTTCTACGCCCTCCTTCAGGCTTCTACGCCCTTAACTCATGAGACATAAGGCAAGCATGAACTTAGCATGCTTCCCTGTTGGGCACTGTAAACGCCCAATAAATGAAAAAAAAAATCAGTTACCTCTGTAGATGTCTTGAATAAAGACGAAAGCTAAGGTGCTCCATTGTTTCTCTTTTCCCTGTGAAATTTTATCAACATATATATATATATATATATATATATATATATATATATATATATATATATATATATATATATATATATATATATATATATATATATATATGCTTGATGCAGTAACATAATTTTGATGATAGAGAGCTGAATCTTGGGTGTATGGGTTGGTCGTGCACTATCTCCTGTCTTTCACCCAGGTAGCTTGCCTAGTACAGTATATACTATAATTATATAACAGGGAGGTACCACATCTGGTGAATTGTGTTTAAGTCACCTCCGTCTCAGAGAAGAGAATAAGTACAGTTCACGGAAAACTGTGAGGAAATATCTTCTAATAACACACACACACACACACACACACACACACACACACACACACACACACACACACACACACACACACACACACACACACACACACACACACACACACGAGGTCCTTATTTCGGGGAATATCGTGGCTGCCTCATAAGACTGACTACCTCACCACAACAACACCATCTGTGCCTGGAACTAAGGAGATGATGGCGGAGGTGCAGGCGTGATGACACCAGGCTAATGGTGGCCAGGTGAAAACATGGTCCTGGCTGCGTCACCTTTCTATTCTCATAGACTCCTCTTCTCATCTGCCCCTCCTCTCACACAATACTCCTTTCACACATTCCTTCTTTCACACTCTCTTCCTCCCACACACTCTTGCTTTCGAGACTTCCTCCTCTCACACCTGGTCCTTTCCACACTCCTCCTCATACACTCTCTTCCTCTCATTCTCTTCCTGTCACACCTCTTTTCACCCCCCTCCACCTTCCTCTCCACACTCTTCTCACCCCTCTCCTCCCCACCTCCTCTCCCACCCACCTCCTCTCCTACCTCTCTCCCCCCACCTCCTCTCAAACCCACCTCCTCTCACACCCCCTCCCTCTCACACATCTTCTCCTCCTTCCCACCTCCTCTCACACCCACCTCCTCTCCCCACCCACCTCCTCTCCACCCACCTCCTCTCACACCCCTCCTCCTCTCACACATCCTCTCCCCCCTCCTCCACACCCACCTCCTCTCCACACCCCACCCCTTTCAAACCACCCCTCCTCTCCACACCCCCTTCCTCTCCACCCACCTCCTCTCCACCTACCTCCTCTACACCCCCCTCCTCTCACACCCACCTCCCTCTCCCTTCTCCTCCTCCTCTCACACCACCTCCAGCACTCTCTTCTCACCCACCTCCTCTCCCCCACCTCCTCTCACCCACCTCCACGCACCTACCTCCTCTCTCTCCACCTCTCTCACCCCTACTCTCCCACCACCTCCTCTCACCCACCTTCCCTCCACCCCTCCTCCTCCTCCTCTCACCCACTCCTTTCACCCACCTCCTCTCACACCAACCTCCTCTCACCCACCTCCTCTCACCCTCCTCTCCTCCCCTCCTCTCACACCCACCTCCCTCTCCCCCCCTCCTCCCCACCCACCTCCTCTCACTCACCTCCTCTCTCCCACCCACAACCTCCAGCTCTCTTCCTCCCACCCCACCTCCTCTCCACACCCCACCTCCTCTCCACTCACCTCCTCTCCACCCCACCTCCAGCACTCTTTCCCCACCCACCTCCTCTCACACCCACCTCCTCTCACACCCACCTCCTCTCACCCACCTCCTCCCACACCCCTCTCTCCACCCCACCCCCCTCTCACACCCAGCTCCTTTCCCACCCACCTCCTCTCACACCCACCTCCTCTCACACCCACTCTCCTCTCCCACCCCCTCCCCTCCCCACACCTACCTCCTCTCACACCCACCTCCTCTCACACACCCAGCTCCTTCCACACCCCACCTCCTCTCACTGCCCCTCTCACACCCACCTCCTCTCACACCCACCTCCTCCCACACCCCCCTCCTCTCCCACATCACCTCTTCTCCACACCCCCTCCTCTCACACCCACCTCCTCTCACCCCACCACCTCCAACGCCTCCCCTCCCCACCTCCTCTCTCACACCCACCTCTTCTCCTAACCTTACTCCTCTCCCCACACCCCCCTCCTCCACCCACCTCCTCTCCCACACCCACCTCCTCTCACACCCCCTCCTCTCCCACACCACCTCCTCTCCCACCCACCTCCTCTCCCCCACCTTCTCTCCACCCACACCTCCTCTCCCACCCCTCCTCTCCACCCCCCCTCCCTCTCCCACACCCCACCTCCTCTCACACTCACCTCCTCTCCCCCCTCTCCCTCTCACACCCCCCCCCTCCTCTCCCACCCCTCCTCTCACACCCACCTCCCTCTCCACACCTACCTCCTCTCTCCCCACCCACCTCCTCTCCACCCACCTCCTCTCCACCCCACCTCCCAGCACTCTCTTCTCCACCCCACCTCCTCTCACACCCACCTCCTCTCACACCACCTCCCCTCTCCACCCACCTCCTCTCCACCCACCTCCTCTCCCTCACCTCCTCTCCACCCACCTCCTCCCACACCCCACCTCTCCTTTCACACCCACCTCCTCCCACCCCACCTCCTCTCCACACCCACCCTCCTCTCCACACCCCACCTCCTCCTAACACCCCCTCCTCTCCACACCCCCTCTCCTCTCACCCCTCCTCTCACACCCACCCCCTCTCCCTCCCCCTCCACCCCTCTCCCACCCTCCTCTCACCCATCTCCTCTCACCCCACCTCCTCTCACACACACCACCTCCTCTCACACCCACCTCCTCTCCCTCCTCCTCTCACACCCCCTCCTCCACACCCCACCACCTCTCCACCCCCTCCTCCCCTCTCTCCCACCCACCTCTCTCCCACACACCTCTCTCACCCCACCTCCTCTCCCACCCCACCTCCCCTCCTCTCCCCTCCTCTCACCCCTCCCCTCTCACCTCCCTCTCCACCCACCTCCTCTCCCACCCCACCTCCTCTCCACCCACCTCCTCTCACACCCACTCTCTCCACACCCTCCTCTCCCACCCACCTCCTCTCCACACCCCTCCTCTCCCACCCACCTCCTCTCAAACACCTCCTCTCCACCTCCTCTCTCACCCACCTCCCTCTCCCACACCCACCTCCTCTCACACCCACCTCCCTCTCCACACCCACCTCCTCTCCACCCCCCTCCTCTCACACCCCTCCTCTCACACCCTCCCTCCACCCACCTCCTCTCACACCCTCTTACACCTCCTCTTCCACACCCCACATCCTCCACCCCCTCCTCTCCCCTCACCTCCTCTCACACACCCACCTCCTCTCACACCCCCTCCTCCTCCCACCCCCCACTCCTCTCACACCACCTCCTCTCCCACACCCCACCTCCTCCCCTCACCTCCTCTCCCACCCCACACCTCTCCCACCCCCTCCCCTCCCCTCAACCCCACCTCCTCTCCCCCCACCCCTCTCCTGCTCCCCTCTCCACCCCCCTCCTCTCACACCCACCTCCTCACACCCACCTCCTCTCACCCACCTCTCCTCTACACCCACCTCTCTCACACCCACCTCCTCTCCATCCACCTCCTCTCACACAACCTCCTCTCACACCTCCTCTCACACCCACCTCCTCTCCACACCCCACCTCCTCACACC
>NW_024718273.1:1553748-1588748 GCF_018991925.1 Homarus americanus
CCCTCTCCCACCCCACCTCCTCTCCCTCCTCCTCTCCCCACACCCTTCTCTCCACCCCACCTCCTCCCCACCTCCCTCCTCTCCCCCCTCCTCTCACACCTCCTCTCCCACCCCTACCTCCTCTCCCACCCCACCTCCCTCCCCACTCCCCCTCCCTCTCACTCCCCTCCCTCTCCCACACCCACCTCCCCTCTCCCACCCCACCTCCCCTCTCACCCCCACCTCCTCTCACACCCACCTCCTCTCACCCCTCTCTCTCAACCCCTCCTCCTCTCCCCACCCACCCCCTCTCCTGCCCTCTCACACCCCACCTCCTCTCCACACCCCACCTCCTCTCACACACCCATCTCCTCTCCCCACACACCCCACACCTCCTCTCACCCACCACCTCTCACACCCCACCTCCTCTCCACACCCACCTCCTCTCCCACCCACCTCCTCCACCACCTCCTCTCACTCCCACCTCCTCTCCCACCCACCTCCTCTCACTCCCCTCCTCTCCACACACCTCCTCTCCCACCCACCCCTCCTCCCCTCCCCACCTCCCTCTCATCCACCTCCTCTACACCCCTCCTCTCAAGCCCCCTCCTCTCCCACCACCTCCCTCTCCCACCCCACCTCTCACACTACCTCCTCCCCCACACCTCCTCTCCCCACCCACCTCCTCTCCACACCCACCTCCTCCACCCTCCTCCCTCCCTCCTCTCACCCCCACACCTCCTCTCCACACCCACCTCCTCTCCCACCCTCCTCACACCTCTCCTCTCCCCCTACCTCCTCTCCACCCCCCCTCCCTCTCCCCACCCCTCCCTCTCACCCCACCTCCTCTCACCCCCTGCCCCATCTCCAACACCCCACCTCCTCTCACCCCATCCTCTCCCACACCCCACCTCCTCTCACTCCTCCTCTCACCCACCTCCTCTCCACCCCCCCTCCTTCCACCCCCCCTCCTCCTCACCCCACCTCCCTCACACCCCCCTCCTCTCCCTCCCCACCTCCTCTGCACCCCACCTCCTCTCAACCCCTCCCCTCTCCCCCACCTCCTCCACCACCCCTCTCCCCCCAACCCCTCCCCACCCACCTCCTCTCCACCCCACCTCACCCCACACCCACCTCCTCTCCCACACCCACCTCCTCCTTTTCCCACCTCCTCTCACCCCACCTCCTCTCCCCCCTCCTCTCCACCACCTCCTCTCCCCACACCCTCCTCTCACACCCCACCTCCTCCCCCCACCTCCTCCACACCCCTCCTCTCCACACCCCTCCTCCTCTCACCTCCTCCACTCCTCCCACACCCCACCCCCCCTCACCCTCCTCCCCTACCTCCTCTCACACCCCTCCTCCCACCTCTCTCTCACACTCCTCCCTCCCCACCCCACCTCCTCTCCCCACCCCCCTCCTCCCCACACTCACCTCCTCTCCCCACCCCCACCTCCCTTTCTTCTCACCCCACCTCCTCTCCCACCCACCTCCTCTCCACCCACCTCCTCTCACACCCCTACCTCCTCTCCCCTCACCTCCCTCTCCACCCACCTCCTCCACATCACCTCCTCTCACACCTCCTCTCACACCCCCCTCCTCCCCACACCTCCTCTCACACCCACCTCCTCTCCCCTCCTCTCTCCACCCCCCCTCCTCTCCATCCCTCCTCTCCCACACCAACCTCCTCTCCCCCCACCTCTCCCCCCACGCCTCTCACTCTCCTCCACCCCCTCCTCTCCACCCCTCCCCTCTCCCTACCCCTCCTCCCACACACCTCCTTCTCTCACTCCCACCTCCCCTCCCCCCTCCTCCTCTCACACACCCCCTCTCCCTCCTCTCACACCTCCTCCTCACACCACCTCCTCTCCACCTCCTCTCCACACTCCCCCTCCTCTCCCCCTCCCTCTCTCTTCCCCCACCTCCTCTCCCACCTCCCTCCTCTCCCCACCCCACCTCCTCTCCACACCCTACCTCTCCACACCTCACCTCCTCACCCCCTCTGGCCTCCTCCTCCCTCTCACACCCCCCCCCTCTCCACCCACCTCCTCTCCCACACCCCACCCCTCCTCTCACCCACCTCCTCTCCCACCCCCCCTCCTCTCCTCCCACCTCCTCCACCCCTCCTCCTCACCCCACCTCCTCTCACACCCACCTCCTCTCCCACCCCCCCTCTCCACCCCCCTCCTCCACCCCCTCCTCTCCACCCCCTCCTCCACCTCCTCTCCCCACCCCCCTCCTCTCACCCCCTCTCTCTCTCTCTCCCTCTCCCACCCCCTCCTCTTCCCCCTCCTCTCACCCCCCTCCTCCTCCCACCCCCTCCTCTCACACCCACCTCCTCTCCCCCACCCCTCTCTCCACCCCCTCCTCCACCCTCTTCTCCACACCCCACCTCCTTCCTCCCACCCACCTTCTCACACCCATCTTCTTTCAAACCCCCCCTCCTCTCACACCCACACTCTCTCACATCCTCCTCTCACACCCCACCTCTTCTCCCACCTCCTCCTCTCCCCCTCCTCTCCACACCCCACCTCTTTTCTTCCCACCTCTTCTCCACACCCCACACCTCTTCTCCCACCCCTTCTTCCTACCTCCTCTCCCCCACCTCCTCCTCCCATCCACCTCCTCTCACCCCCTTCTCCCACCCACCTCCTCTACACCCCACCTCCTCTCACACCTCCTCCTCTCACCTCACCCTCCACTCCCACCTCCTCCTCACCCACCTCCTCTCACACCCCCCTCTTCTCCACACCTCTCTCCCCCTCCTCTCCCACACCACCTCCTCTCACACCCACCTCCTCTCACATCCCACTCCTCTCCCACCTCCTCTCACCCCCTCTCTCCACCCCCCTCCTTCACTCCTCTCCCCCACACACCACCTCTCTTCTCCACCCTTCCTCTCACCCCTCCCCCCCCTCTCTCACACACCACCTCTTCTCCCACCCACCTCCTCTCACACCCACCTCTTCTCACCCACCTCCTCTCACACCTCCTCCCCCTCCTCTCTCCACCCCACCCCCCTCTTCTCACACCCACCTCCCTCCTTCCCTCCTCTCCACACCACCTCTTCTCCACACCCACCTCTTCTCACCCCACCTCCTCTCACACCCCCTTTCTCACACCCATCTCCTCTCACACCCCACCTCCTCTCATCCACCTCTTCTCACACCCACCTCTTCTCACACCCACCTCTTCTCACACCCACCTCTTCTCTCATACTCTCCTCCTCTCACTCCTTGTTACAACGACACAAACATATGAACGCTGAAAATTTCTTCCTAATTTTCAATAAAGCACTGTCATTGGTCCAGCCACCATGATCTCCGATGACGTAATTTTCATGAATTCAGATGATTGGATAATTAATGACGCTACACAAACACATGCCACGTTCACTTCGATTAATTCAGAAACACGTTCAACCAATCAATTAGAATTAATGACAAAGGTAATTATAAAACAGATGATTTAGGTAATGTATTTATGCACAAGCACGCGTAACATTCACTGTGTATAGTGTTAAGAGAGTGTAGCTGGCCGCGGAGGTGAACATAAAACACTGTGTGTGTGTGTGTGTGTCGTGACTGTTTTCTGCCGCTGTTGTAAGATGAATTAATTATATGTTTTGTTATATTATGGCTCAGTTTATATATTAATGAATTAATTAATTTATTTATTTATTTATTTATATATTTATTTATACTTACATATTTATTGCATTTAATTATAAGTTTTAGAATAAAGATATCTATGAACGAAAAGATGAGTGGAAAGGGAAAACCTTCATTAGTCTAAAACAATGTACTACAGGCTGAAACATATCAAAGGGGTTGGCAGCATTGGGTTAGCCTAGTGTCACTGTCACTACCCTGAGCCAACATCTTCACTATTGTCAGGAGAACGTGTGATGGTGGTACTGGGTCGATCCCTCAAAGAACTTATACTCTGTACCTGGTGTTGTGTGGTAGAGAACTTTGTGCACTGTGTTGGTTCCCTCCATAGTTGACCTCTGTGATCATGTTGACTCTTGCACCGCCACACACAAACCATACCATCCAAGTACCACCTCTCACCCTACTACACCCCTCCAAGTACCACCTCTCACCCCTACCTACACCCCTCCAAGTACCACCTCTCACCCCTACCACACTCTTCCAGTACCACCTCTCCCACTCCACTACACCCTCCAGTACCACCTCTCACCCTCACCCACACCTCCCGTACCACCTCTCACCCCTACCTACACCCCTCCAGTACCACCTCTCACCCCTACCCACACCCCTCCAAGTACCACCTCTCCTCCCTACCTACACCCCTCCATTTCCACCTCTCACCCCTCACCTACACCCCTCCAAGTACCACCTCTCACCCCTACCCACACCCTCCAAGTACCACCTCTCACCCCTACCCACACCCTCCAGTACCACCTCTCACACTACTACCTCCATCCTCCCCTCACCCCTACCTACACCCCTCCAGTACCACCTCTCACCCCTACCTACACCCTCCAAGTACCTCTCACCTCACCTCAGTACCACCTCTCACCCACCCCTCCAAGCCCTCACACCACCTCCAGCTACCTCTCACCCCTACCTACACCTCCAAGTACCACCTCTCACCCCTACCCACACCCCTCCAAGTACCACCTCTCCTCCTACCTACACCCCTCCAGTACCTCTCCCCCTACCTACACCCCTCCAGGCCTCTCCTCCCCTCTACCTCCTCCAGTGCCACCTCTCACCCTCCTACACCCCTCCAAGTACCACCTCTCACCCCTACACCCTCCCACCTCTACCCCTTCACCCCACCTCCAGTACCACCTCCTCCTCCCCTACTACACCCCTCCCACCACCCCTCCAAGTACCTACCTCTCACCCCACCTACACCTCAAGTACCACCTCTCACCCTACACCCCTCCAAGTACCTCTCCACCCCTACCCACACCCTCCATCTCACACCCACACCCTCAGTGCCACCTCTCCTCCCTACCTACACCCTCCAAGTACCACCTCTCACTCCTCCTACACCCTCAAGTACCACCTCTCACTACACCCTCCATGCCTCCTCACCCCTACCCCAAGTACCCTCTACTACCCTATAAAAGTTATTCTAAAAAACTTCAGTATTTTAGGGCTTATTCGGCCATTATTCTCCTTTCTAAAAGCATAATTTGTCTTGTAGATGAACCAATGTCTAACAGATAAATGTTATATCTTGGCCTGTGCACCATAACACTCACTACACCACTTACAGTATTATCTTGGTCTCTGCACCATAATACTCACTAAACCACTTACGGTATTATCTTGGCTCACCTCACTACCCTCTGCACCACACTCACTACACCACTTTCAGTATTATCTTGGCCTCTGCACAATAACACTCACTTCACCCTTTATATTATCTTCACCATAACACTCACTACACCACTTATAGTATTATCTTGGCCTCTGCACCATAACACTCACTACACCACTTATAGTATTATCTTGGCCTCTGCACCATAACACTCACTACACCACTTTCAGTATTATCTTGGCCTCTGCACCATAACACTCACTACACCACTTACAGTATTATCAAAGTCAATATTCATAATAATTATTTTTTCCTTGAAATTCGTTCTTACAACTAATATACATTGTCCTCGATAACTGTGTAGTTGTCCTCGATAACTGTGTAGTTGTCCTCGATAACTGTGTAGTTGTCCTCGATAATTGTGTAGTTGTCCTCGATAATTGTGTAGTTGTCCTCGACAACTGTGTAGTTGTCTTCGATAACTGTGTAGTTGTCCTCGAAGACAGTTTAGTTATCCTCGTAGACTGTGTAGTTGTCCTCTATGACTGTGATTGTCCTCGATGACTGTGTAGTTGTCCTCAATGACTGTGACTTGTCCTCGATAACTGTGTAGTTGTTCTCGATAACTGTGTAGTTTTCGTCGATGACTGTGTATTTTCTCATGACTGTGTAGTTGTCCTCGATGACTGTGTAGTTTTCCTCAATGACTGAGTAGTTGTCCTCGATGATTGTAGCTGTTCTCGATGACTGTCTAGTTGTCCTCGATGACTGAGTAGTTGTCCTCGATGACTGTAGCTGTTTTCGATGACTGTGTTGTCCTCGATGAGAGTTTAGGTTTTCTCGTAGACTGTGCAGTTGTCCTCGATGACTGTGTAGTTGTCCTCGATGAGAGTTTAGGTTTTCTCGTAGACTGTGCAGTTGTCCTCGATGATTGTGTAGTTGTCCTCGATAACTGTGTAGTTGTCATCGATGCCAGTTTAGTTGTCCTCGTATTGTAATTGTTCCCGATGACTGTGTAGTTGTCCTTGTTGACTGTAATTGTCCTCGATGACTGTATAGTTGTCCTTGATGACTGTGTAGTTGTCCTCGATGACTGTGTAGTTGTCCTCGAAGAAAGCTAAGTTGTCCTCGATGACTATAGCTGTCCTCGATGACTGTTTAGTTGTCCTCGATGACTGTGTAGTTGTCCTGTCCATGATGACTGTGTAGTTGTCCTCGTAGACTGTGATAAGGTTAAAGGTAGAGGAACTCTGTGTGTGTGTACAGAGGTGTTCCTAAGGTGACTACAATACTTCAACATAATATATTCAACCGTATATTAATACCGTCCTTGTAGTGTGAATTTGAGACTGTGGTGTTGAGTGTAGGATAAAGTCACATATACCTCACCTGAAATTACCTAACTTATCAGGTATTAAAGACTTACATAAATTTAACGTGATGGGATTATTTTTCTGCAGAAATGTAATGTTTGGAATAAATTTTTGTCGTGGAAAGTTGTTATATGATTTTGTCTTGTGGTGAGGGAGCTTGATGTAGTGAGGGGTCGTCATGGTGTTGTGAGGAGTCGTCTTGGTTTGGTGAAGCGTCGTCTTGGTATAGTGAGGGAGCGTCTTGATGTAGTAAGGGAGCGTCTTGGTATAGTGAGGGAGCGTCTTGTGTAGTAAGGGTGGGTCTTGGTGGGTGGAGGAGGTTGCCTAGGTAGTGAGGGAGCGTCTTGGTGTGGTGAGAGAGCGTCTTGGTGTAGTGAGGGGAGCGTCTTGTGTTGAGGAGCGTCTTGGTGTAGTGAGGGAGCGTCTTGGTAGTGAGAGAGCGTCTTGGTGTAGTGAGGAGCGTCCTGGTGTGTTGAGGGAAGCGTCTTGGTGTAGTGAGGGAGCGTCTTGTAGTAAGGAAGGTCTTGGTGTGGTGAGGAGCGTCTGGTGTAGGTGAGGAGTTGCCTGGTGTAGTGAGAGAGTGCTTGGTGTAGTGAGGAGCGTCTTGGTGTAGTAAGGAGCGTCTTGGATAGTGAGGGAGCGTCTGTAGTAAGGAAGCGTCTTGGTGTGGTGAGGGAGCGTCTTGGTGTAGTGAGGGAGCGTCTTGGTGTAGTGAGGGAGCGTCTTGGTGTAGTGAGGGATGCTCGGTGTGGTGAGGGAGCGTCTTGGAGTGAGGGAAGGTTCTTGTGTGGAGGAGCGTCTTGTGTGGAGGAGCGCCTGGTGTAGTGAGGGCATCTGGTGTGGTGAGGGAGCGTCTTGGTAGTGAGGGAGCGTCTGGTGTAGTGAGGGAGCGTCTGGTGGTGGAGGAGCGTCTTGGTGTAGTGTGAGGGAGCGTCTGTGTGGTGAGGGAGCGTCTGGTGTAGTGAGGGAGCATCTTGGTGGTGAGGGAGCGTCTTGGTGTAGTGAGGGTCTTGGTGTAGTGAGGAGCGTCTTGGTGTAGTGAGAGCGTCTTGGTGTGGTGAGGGAGCGTCTGTGGTGAGAGAGCGTCTTGTGGAAGGGGTCGTCCTGGTGTAGGAGGAAGGTCTTGGTGTGTTGAGAGAGCGTCTTGGTGTGGAGGTTGGGTGGGCCTTGGGGGGTGAGGGAGTTGTGCAGTGAGGGGGTTTGTGTAAGGGAGGGTCTTGGGTAGTGGAGGGAGTTGGTGTGGTGGAGGGAGTCTTGGTGGGTGAGGAGCCCGTGTGGGAGAGAGAGTGTCTTGTGTGTTGAGGGAGCGTCTGGTGTAGTGAGGAGCGTCTTGGTGTGTGTGAGGAGCATCTTGGTGTAGTGAGGGGGTCTTGTGTGGGTGAGGTTGCGCCTTTGTGTGGTGAGGGACGGCTTAGTGTAGTGAGGATGCATCTTGGTGTAGTGAGGGAGGCTTGGTGTGGAGGGAGCGTATTGGTGTTTGTAAGGGAGCGTCTTGGTGTGTGAGGGACGTCTTGGTGTGGGTGGAGAGCCTCTTGGTGGTGAGGGAGCGTCTTGGTGTAGTGAGGGAGCGTATTGGTGTGGTTAGGATGCGTCTTGGTGTAGTGAGGATGCGTCTTGGTGTGGTGAGGGAGCGTCTTGGTGTGGTGAGGAGCGTTTGGTGGTGGAGGAGCGTCTTGGTGTAGTGAGGAGCGTCTTGTGTAGGAAGCGTCTTGGTGTAGTGAGGATGCGTCTTGGTGTGGTGAGGAGGTCTTGGTGTGGTGAGGGAGCGTCTTGGTGTGGTGAGGAAGAAAGAGTGTCCCACAAGACTATTGACAGAGGCTGGGTCATCCATCGTGGAGCGTGCGTCACCTTACTCACTGTAACGTCACTGCCACCTGGGGACTCGCCCTCTCCTGACAAATCGTTGTCACAAGTGTAAACAAGTGTATTGTGTGCTAAAACAACTTCCATTTTCCTGACCATAAGTAGACGATACAAATGTTGAGGTTGACAGGTGTGTGGTGTTAATATACAGGTTAGGTTAGGTTAGGTTAGGTTTGTTAGGTTAGGTTAGGTTTATTAGGTTAGGTTAAGTTTGGTTAGGTTAGGTGTGAGCAGTGTGCGAATTAGTTAATATACAAGTGTGTGTTCACATTTGACATTTTTTTTAGACTTAGAGAGATTATTATTATTATTATTATTATTATTATTATTATTATTATTATTATTATTATTATTATTATTATTATTAAATTTTAGTTATGGTTCGCCTTTCAGATGAGTGAGACTGAGTAATGTATTGGCAAGAGCGCAGGACTTAGTGGCGGTAGTGATGGTAGAAGCAATAATACAACCTATACCAGTTACTTGCCAAAACTCGTAGTAAGTGTTGGTCAATATTGCCGGTACAGTAGGAGAAAACCAGTAGGTCAATGTTTGGTAGGTCTCTCTCTCTCTCTCTCTCTCTGTCATCGCAATCGGACAAGAAGTAAACAATCCTTGGTTGTTTCTCTCGTCGGCCACCAGAGGGCAGGAGGATTGATGTGTTATGTGGTCTGGGTCCAGGTGTTTCTTTAACTCCTCCCTCCGCTTGATTCCTCCTTAAGGCAGATATATAACCCTAAGTAAACATACATTACAATTATTTTTATCCCATTAGTCATAAAGACATCTTATCGTAGATGGCCGACTTATTTACTTAATTTATGATTTTTTTCTCCTGTAATTAATTTGTGTCCTTCTTTGTTGACGCACACTACTTTTGTTTATATTGAACTTCTCGGCGTCCTGCTACACTTTAGGTGCTTCTTAGTGCCATCTCGCTCACGGCCCAGAACTGAGTGGCCACGCAAGAGGTCTCTGTAACCTCCAAAATAATGGCTAAGTGTTAGTGGCCACGCAAGAGTTCCCTCAAACCTTCAAAATACTGGTTAAGAGTTAATGGCCAAGCAGGAGACATCAAAGGCTCCCAACAGACGCCCCAAGTGCCACTGAGAACAGAGAGGAGCCGCCCGCCCTGGGGGGGGGAGGTCGAGGCAAGAGGCGGCCCAGCAGGAGACAGCAGTAACTTCCCTCAGGTCCAGGCTGTGCTGCTGCCTGCCAATCAGAAAGAACGGCCACAACAATACCTCCTTTGATACTGACTGAGGTGGAAGCAGTTGTCTGCGATGACTTGATTATGAGTACTGGTAATAGATACACACCCCTGTTGTTCCCATGTTCCACACCATTGTTCCGTTGTGTCGTGAAGTGACCTCTGCTTCAGATATGGCGTTGCATTCCACTTCTAGATGGCATCCAGGGGGCGTGCCTATCTGTTAGGTATCCTAATTGTATTGGGATATCGTGTAACAATGTGAGCCACTGAGACCTACACGAGAACAGAAGAAGCAAGCAGCCTGTGTTTTACTGCCTATTCTACGTCCAGAGTTCCCCTATACTACAGTACACCCGTCTTAAAGTTCATAATATGTTCTGTACTGTTCGTTTCAGTGTTCTTCTGTTCCACTGTTCTTTTTTATTGGTTATTATTTGTTTAATTCGTTGTTCAGTTGATCAACTGTTTCACTGTTCCGTTGATCCACTGTTTCACTGTTCTGCTAATCCGATATTCTGTTGTTCCGATAATTAATTTTTACTGCCGCTTCCTGCATGTCCCAATTATCCTCGACCAGGCTAACAGCCAGCCAGCGATAAGGAGAGACAAACAGTCAGCTATACAAACAGACAGACAGACAGACAGCCATAAAGAGAGACCAACAGTCAACCATACAGCCAGGCAGCCAACCACAAAGATAAACAAAAAGCTAGCCATACAGACATACAAACAACCAGCCAGCCAGCCATAAAGATAGACAGACAGCCAGCCATAACACAAACAAACAGCCAGCGAGCCATAAGAGACACACACACACACACACACACACACAACTCCTGGGTGTAACTATAGACAACAAACTTGACTGGAAGGCCCATGTAATAATACAGTCAAGGCATCCTGTACCGTCTCTACATGCTACGACGACTTAGGTCACTTGGGACGCCCACGCCAGAGCTGAGGACCATCTACAACGCTTTATTCTCCCCAAACTAACGTGGCGTCACCAGCCTGGTCGTCGTCTCAACTCCACCCAACAACGTCAGCTAGAGAAGGCAGAAAAGGCCTGCAGAATCATGCTCGGCGCAGAATATCCGGCTACACCTAACGCTTTCCACCCTGGAAGTGCCATCCTCAGTGACCTCCACCACCAAGCACTGGAAAGGTTTGGCCGACTACTGCACCACCCTGCCATCGCCACCCTGCCACCTGCAGCCCCCCACCCAACTCGCGCAGTCCGCCACTACAACAAAATTCAGCCCATAAGAGCCCGCACGGATAGATATAAGAACAGCACCATCCCATCTATTGTTAAAATAATAAACAACTCCTGATTTATGTACTGTACAGCCCTGTAAATGTATTCAATGCATATTATATCATTATGTCTAAATCAAATGTAAGTCTGTATATTTTCAGCCACCGGCTGCAACTCTATTAATAAACCGTTTATTATTATTATTATTTATTATTACACACACAGCCAGTAATACAGACACACAGAGTGACAGTCGGTGGGTTCACCAGGCCGTCTCCTTCCCCATTATTAATTACATCTCAAAGGTGACTCGACCCTCATTGTCCCTTACATGCCCCACCGTGTAGAACTCACCCACCGTCTAGAGCTTCACCCACCGTCTAGAGCTTCACCCACCATATAGAGCTTCATCCTCCGTGTAAAGCTTCACCGACCATATAGAGCTTCGCCCACCGTATAGAGCTTCACCGACCATATAGAGCTTCGCCCACCATATAGAGCTTTATCCTTCGCTTAAAGCTTCACCCACCGTATAGAGCTTCACCCACCGTATACAGTTTCATCCACCATATAGAGCTTCACCCACCGTATAGAGCTTCACCCACCGTATAAAGCTTCACCCACCATATAAAGCTTCACCCACCGTATAGAGCTTCACCCACCGTATAGAGCTTCACCCATCGTATAGCGCTTCACCAACCATATACAGTGTAACAATTCAAAACTCATACAGAAAATACAGGAATAATTTTTAGTTGTAGGAATGTAAAGTGAGGAAAGTTTGGTAGCGTGGCCGGTTAATTATTTAATAGTTACTATGTTTCTAGGGAAATTCTTCTAAACACCAACTCTAAGTATAGCCATGTATTATTCAACTCAATGGCATGGACACCTTAATAAATCATTACATCGACTTTACTATACAATGACTCTCGGACAACAAACATGAAATGGATAAACTTCCCACCGTAAGTAACTCACCCTAATGGATCGTTCTGACAATGACTCACGTGTGACCTGATGGAGGTCCAGCGGCTGTGGAGGCTGCAGGAGATGCTGGACTATGTCTCCTATGGAAGACTCTGCTAGCTGGAGACTCGGTGCTGGGGGGGGAAGTCTCCCTCTGGGAAGGAGTTGTCGGCCCCTTCCCTGTTACAATAATAATCCGAATGCTAATGATTGTGGAAGGAGCAGGGCCCTTATATTGGAGATCTCCAGCCGGAAGATGTCGTCAAAAATCTGGGTGTCTGGCCAGGTGACAGATGTACTGGTTGAAGGGTAGCTTCTTGAGAAGCCGGTCATGTCCCCGGGTTAGCTAATGACGAGCGGGTGAGAACTCTGTGTCATTGAGACCGTGATCTCTACTTGGGTCAGGTCTGGGCAGCTGTATTTGACCAGGTGCGTGGTCATGTCGCTGGTCGGTAATGCTTCCTAATTATTACCACCCGGGTGTTTCTTGGTCAGGTGTAGTTTCTTTAACACGGTCATAACGCTGGATTAACTCAGGTACTATCGTGGACAAAAGTTCGCTCCTGAAGCAGTATCGACCCTCACAGCACACCCGCACCACATAACAATCAGGCTAAGTCAGTTCGGAGACTCATTCCAGTGTCTCAGTTTCACTACAGGGAGCGAACTTTTGTCCACGATAGTACCTTGCGGCCGTCAGTTCTCCTGGGTCGGTCACTCTCACTGTAGGGTGTGTCAACCTATGTGGGTTACCACGTGAGCATCAACTTACTGTTGTTATATGTGTCGTACTTCTCTGGGCTGATAAATAATCATTACAACAGCTTCACCCACCATATAGAGCTTCATCCTCCATGTAAGGCTTCACCTACCATATAGATCTTCATCCTCCGTGTAAAACTTTACGCACCATATAGAGCTTCATCCATCACATCGCGCTTCACCCACCATGTAGAGCTTCGCCCACCAAATAGAGCTTCAACCACCACATAGAACTTCATCCTCAGTGTAAAGCTTCACCCGCCATATAGAGCTTCACTCACCATATAGAGCTTCACCCACCGTATAGAGCTTCACTCACCATATAGAACTCCACCCACCATTATAGAGATTCATCCACCGTGTAAGACTTCACTCACCACATAGAGCTTCACCCACCATATAGCGCTTCACTCACCGTATAGAGCTTCAGTAAGTGTTTTCAGTACCTCATACGTGTTCAAGCTGGTTTATAATTTAATAATAAAGTCGTTTTCTAAAGCTTTTGTGCCCCATGGCAAACTGTGAGGCTTAGAAAAAGTATGCCACAGCTGCGTCAAGCTGTGGGTGTATGAAAATATATATATAGCTTGTTTCCCTCACACTGCTGCCGCCAAGCCGAGGGTGCATCTTGAGCGTATATGCTTGTTTCACTCACAACGCCGCCTGCTGTGGACGTATCATGAATATATATAAGCTGTTTCACAGCTGCTGCCGAGGTGCATCTTGAGCGTATATGCTTGTTTCACCACAGCTGCGTCAAGCTGTGGGTGTATGAAGAATATATATAAACTTGTTTCCCTCACACTGCTGCCGCCAAGCCGAGGGTGCATCTTGAGCGTATATAAGCTTGTTTCACTCACACAACTGCCGTCAAGCTGTGGACGTATCATGAATATATATAAGCTTGTTTCCCTCACACAGCTGCCGTCAAGCTGAAGGTGTTTCACAGCTGCAGTTAATCTGTGGGTGTATCAAAAGTGTTTCCCTCACACAGTTAAACGGCTTAAGCTGACTATATTCCATATAGTCTTAACCATCAGCTTACAGAGATTAGGGGGGGGGGCATAGTCATTGAAGGTTCCAAGTGTTCCCTGAAGAAGGCAGTGATGGGTAGGGAAACACCGGGTAACACTGAAGTCCATTTATTAACGGATAGGAGAAATACAAGTGGTGACTAGCGTGTGCCATGCACGACCCACGGAGTCAGACTGAGACTGCCTTGCCATATGGCAGCCTCGGGGCAATGTTGCCACATAACGTGCAGTGTTGCCACGTAATTATATACATAGATGCTACTCGGCACAGTAGCTTATATACAAGGTTGCTACTCGGCACAGTAGCTTAGATACATAACCTACATCTCCCTCCCCCCTCACGCTCATAGTCTTTGTCTTGAGCGGACTTCTTAGACCTGAGTCGCTCCGAGCGTCGAGGTGCACTGTGGGGCGGATCCTCGTGAGGTGTAGGAGACTCGTCCTCGGTCAGGGGGCCAGCAGCATGGGGTGGGACTGGCCGGAGGAAGCGGCGGTTCCTCCACCAGACACGGCCGCTCGGCATCCTGACCTTGTAGTGCCGCGACCGGCCGACGCCCATCACTATGCCCACCTTGTCCCAACGTGTCGTCGTCGGGTCCTGGACGCGGACAAGGGCACCAATCTCCAATGGCTGAAGAGGGCGGGCACGGTCGTCATACCGAGCCTTGGCGTCCTGGGCACGTGAAGTGGCGCGGCGGTCGCAGCTCTCGGCTCTGGTCTGCCACTCCTTCGCAATGGCCTTGGCGTGTGCAGGAATGCAAGAGCGGAGAGGGTGACCATACAGAATCTGGGCAGGGGAGCGCCCTGTGTGGGTGGGAGTATTACGTAACTCCAGGAGTCCTTTGTCAAACGCCTCACAGTCTATGTTGCATGAAGGGGCCACCTTGAGGATGAGGTGCTTGACTGTCTTGACCGCAGCCTCAGCGTGGCCGTTTGACTGTGGGTAGTTGGGTGTTGACACGATGTGGCGGACTCCCCAACGCTCCAGGAATCCTGTGAAGTCCCGGCTGGTGAACTGTGGCCCACTGTCCGTCCGCAGACGTACGGGGACGCCCAGGTCACGAAAGAGGTGCCGGAAGTGGCGAATGGTGGCCGCGGATGTCGTGTCCGAGCCACAGATAACCACCACAGGCCAGCCAGAGAGTCGGGCGGCGACGACTAGGAAATGTTTCCCAGCTGTGCTGAAGAAATCAGCCGACACGGACTCGAAGGGCCTGGTGGGTTCGTTGTTGCACAAGAGGGGCTCCTGCTGTTGACTGGGCTGCATGATCTGGCACGGCTCACAGGCACGGACCGTATTGACGATATCCGCGTCAGTGCCGGGCGAGTACACAGCCTGCCTTGCGCGGCGCTTGGTGGCCTCTGCTCCACGATGGCTGTCGTGTAAGCGGGCCAGAACACGCCGATGGAGAGCTGCAGGGACGACCACACGGGCACCGTACAGGACGAGGTCCCCATCTGCGTAGAGGTCCTCACTTATCTTCCAATACGGGCGTAGGGCGTTGTGGAGGTCAAAACGGTCGCGAGGGAAACCAGTCCTCACACTCTCCAAGAGCTGAGTGTAGGAGGGGTCGTCGCGTGCCGCGGTCCGTAGTTCTTCAAGGGCCAGATCGCTGTCGGGTGGCAACACTAAGGCCTGGGTGCTGGCGAGGGACTGTACGGCCTGCAAGGTGACGATGTTGCTGACGGAGAAACCGGCCTCGGTGCTGAGCATCTCGTCTTCAGGTGTAGGGTGGCTGACTGGAGAGCGGGAGAGGGCATCCGGGATGCACAACTCCTTACCTGCGCGCCAAGCCGCGGTGAAGACGAAGGCCAAAATCTTCTCCTTCAGGCGCTGGAGGCGGGGATTCTTGATGGCGTCCAGCGAATAGTGATTAAGAATGGGGACCAAGGGCCTGTGGTCTGTGATGAGGTCGAAGTGCTGTAGGCCAATCAAGTAAAATTTGCACTTCGATAAGGCCCATACCACTGCCAGCAGCTCCAGCTTGATGGTAGCATAGCGAGACTCAGCATCGGTGAGGAAGCGAGAGCCACACTGTACGAGCTGGTACTTTCCTCCACCGTGATCCTGGAGAAGGGCGTAACCAACACTGTACAGGCGCGAGGCGTCTGTCTGGAGGACGGTGGGGAGCGCTGGGTCGAAAGTAGCGAGGATAGGTGGACTTGACAGGGCCTCCTTCACCTTATGAAAGGCGAGGTCGTGGTCAGGGGTCCACGTGAAAGTCCTCTTGGGGCTCATCAGGGGGCGGAGAGGCCCGGCAGCGGCGGAGACGTCAGGAGAAAATTTTGCCAGCTAGTTCATCAGGCCCATGAAAGACCTGAGATCCGTAAGGTTGGCAGGTTTTGCAAAGCCCGCTATGGCGCGAACTTTCTCCGGGTACGCAGCAATGCCATCCCTTGATAGTCGGGAGCTGCAGAAAGACACTGCAGGTGCGGCCAAGACGAACTTCTCGGCATTCAGAGTGATGCCGTGCGTCCTACACCTGGTCAGTACCTCGTCGATGCAGCGAAGATGCATCAGGTAGTCCTCATCGTAGAGGAGGACGTCATCCACTACCTTCACGCAGTTGGTCACGCCTTGAAGTGCCATGTCACCACGGAGAAAGAAGGCGTCCCCCGTAGCAGCGAATCCCATAGGGCCATGGCAGTAGCGGAAGCGTCCGTAAGGCGTGATGAAAGTGGTCAGTGGCTGATCCTCCTTCTTCAGTGGGATCTGCCAGTAACCACAGAGGGCGTCCATTGTCGAGAAGTGCCGTACCTTCGGGTCCACACTCCGTATAGCTGCAAAAAGTGTGGGTGAAGGGTGGGCGGGACGGGACACCTGGCTGTTAAGCTTAGACAAGTCGGTAGTAATCCGCACTCCACCGTTAGTCTTAGCCACAGCGACTAGAGGGTGGCACCAAGGGGACGGGTCGTCACCAACGGGTACGATGACACCCTGGGCCACCAGGGAATCCAGTTCCTTCTTGACTGAATCCATGAAGGCGAGAGGGATCAACCGGGGAGTGTGTATGGCAAACGGCTGTGCATCTTCCCGCAGGTGTATCCTCATAGGCGGACCTGCCTTCGGTGGCGCGGTCCGTAGGGCCTCCTTCGTCACCAGCACATCCGAGTACTCCTTCAGGAAGTAGGCCCTTGCGGCTGAAGGAGACGTCTCGCTGTGAAGAGGAGGCAGCCGTGACTTGGGTGGAGGCGAGGCGGGAGTGGACGCGGGTTCTGGGCCGCTCTGTGCGGCAGCGCCAGGCACGTCGCTTGGTGATTCACGCACCCTGCTGGCGGTGTACCGAGCAGCTGGGATCTGCTCAGGAAAGTCTCTGGGCACCACGCCTAACTCCTTGCAGTGCTCCCACGACAACAAGGGTGTAGCGAGAGTAGGCTGCACGTCGATCCATCCATGACACGACCTGTCGCCGTAAGTGGTCTCCGCTTGAAAGAATCCCACAGCGTCAGGCATCTGGGAACCGTCCGCATTGTAGTACAGCAGCTGCGGCGGTGGTCCCAGGACGCGTTTGGTGAGGCCCAGTTTCTGGAGGTGCTTCAGGCCTATCACTGTAGTATCAGCGCCGGTGTCCAGTATCACCTCGATGTGAACCGACAAATCACCGTGTGTGACGGCGACGCGGATGGTAGGGGAAGGGGTAACCCTGAGGCATGTGGTCGATTCCACCCTCCTGATGTGACTCAGCTGCTGCTTGGGGCTGCGTGGGCCATCTGAAGGGGGCTGCGTGCGAACGATCCCGAGGGAAGTGCGCTGCTTTCCTCCTCGTCTCGGGCTTTTGGGCTTGGGTTGGCGGCAGAACTTGTCGTAGTGTCCATAGCGACCGCAGGCCTGGCACTTGCGGCCTCGTGCAGGGCACCTGTCTGTGTTAGACCAGTGGCCCTTACGGTCACATCCACGACACAGTGCGTCGGCGGCCGGGCATGTCTTGTGGCCATGCTACTTTCCACAGCTGCCACAGGAAGCACTAGGCGGGGGTGTGGAAGAACGTGCGGCAGCCTTCACGTTGTTGGCCGCCTTCTTGTACTGTTAGATAGCTCTTACAGCAGGTGGGGCCCGTAAGGCAGAGGTGGCGGACTTGGTGGCCTCGTATGACCGACATTCAGTCACTACCACCTGGAGTGTGGAGGAAGCGTCCAGGGGTATGAGTCGCTGCACCAACTCTTCTTGTCTGACACCTGTCAAGATCCCGTGCCTGATCCAAGCTTCATCACATTCCCGGCTGTGCGCCTTGCAGATGTCGATCTCCTCCGACAAACGCTTCAAACATACAAAAAAGTCGTCAAAGGATTCATTCTCCTCCTGCTTGTAGCTGGTGAAGGCACGGCGATGCAAAGCCTTGTTATTCCGACCCTTAACGTGCTCCTGCAAAAGGTCGAGCACATCCGTCACTGAAGAGGTAGAATCGGGAGGCACTTGCAATGTGAGCTCCAAAACTCTCTGGGTCTCCAGCGACAAACACCTCCGCAGTTGGATGAGCTGTTTGTTTGGAGGCATGCTGTCAAGGTCCACCATCGTGGAGTAATCTGTGCACCGCCACCTCCACTCACGAAAAAGTTGAAACGTGACGTCTGGTGAGAGGGCGGGTGGGGGTTGAACAGATGCCTTGGGAGCTGTTGGAGTAGCAAGAGTACCTGGAGGACGCTGGTGTGGTGGGGGAGGGAGGGTACTGGCGCCTTGGTGCGCGATACCTGCGAGTGAGGGAGGGTGGGTTAGCGCCAGCGTCGCCAATAGTGCATCAAAACGCGACTTTTCCTCCTCTCTTCGTGTCTCCTCCCTCTGAAGTTCCATTTCTCTGCGTCACTCGTCCCTGTCGTCCATCCACCTCAGAATTGTGGCAATGTCCGTCGCTGGAGGTGGAGGATGAGAGTCTGCGCTCGGTTGAGGGGATGGTAGTGGGGAGTCGTGTCTCCCATCTTGACGTTGTCCCTTCTTACAGCCCATCTTAGTATGCTTGAACTGTGCTGTCTAGTATATAAAGTGGCGCCTCATCAGCTCGAACCACATATATATGACATAAACAGCGCAGAAATAACGCATAGAGTCCACTGTTCTGTCCGTGAGTGAGTGCGTACGTGCGTGCGTGCGTGCGTGTGTGTTTGTGTGTGTGTGTGTGTCTGAGACAGCAGATTGCGGTGGCCTTAGGCTGGAGCCGCCGCGGAGGCAAGAACGTCAGTGTCTCCCCAGATGTCTCGCGAGAAGGGTGTATGCCTGCGTGCTCCGTGGGTACCACAAAAAACAGGCCAATGCTCAACTCTCAGCTCTAGACACACTAATACACTGACACTAACACTGCCACCGTCACTAAAACGCACTGTGACGGTGCAACACTGCAAGTCGCGGCGAAACACAACGCAACACAACACAACACACTAAGAGTCGACGCGCAAATCGCCAGCAGTCGCACATTGCCGGCTAACTGTCCATTGTTCACACACTTGTAAGTCCACAGATCCTACTCACTGCGCCATTAGGGTGTGTCATAGGAGGGAAGATCAGCTAAAACTAATGGCCCATCACTTTTTTGGTAGATTTTAGTGTATATAAACAGAAAATAATTTCAGTTTCAATATTTTGCAACCTTTTGCTAGGTAAATTTTAGCGTGAAATCTATCGAAAATCTAACGTACAGCTGCATTAGTGCATTACAATTAAATAGTGAACATTGCTTTCTGAATTCATTCTTTAACAACCCAACTAACAATATTTTTTTTCTGTTTCAGATTCTGATGCATTTATAAGTTGATAATATTTGCGATGGCTGCTTGTGTCAGGACGAGGAACCAAAAATCCAGCCATCTCAGTCACTATCTTGGGTCTTGGAGAGAGCTCCTGAAGTCGGAGTTGCCTACATTGAGAGATGCTTTGAGATACGGTGTTTTAATCAGGCAAATCAGTGAAAAGAACCAAAGAACTTACACAAACAAAGACATTGCCAGTGATGTCAAAACAATGGCGGCTTTTGATGCACTCTATTAGCGCTCAGTTCAGCCTCCAGTCATAACAAGGTCAAGAAGAAGATTAATTGAGACTTCACTTTAGCCAGTTGGGGAAAAGGCAAAGATATCTCTGCTTGGGAGGAAAACTTGCAGTTAGGACAACTTTGCCAAGCAACTGGACCAGTTATTTTGACATAATTACTTGCAAGTGCTTGAAATTGTTCTCTGTCCTGAGTTTGGATGCGATCATGACTGTAAATCCGAGGCCCATCTCCACACCAACCATTTTGCAAAGCGTGAACTGAAGATTCACAATGAATCGAACTGGCATTTGTCAAAAGCACAGAGAAGATGGCAGTATCAAGGAGACTCATGATTTCCTAGCCAAGATATTCCGGAGTCCAAAGACAGGGAGGGCTTTGCCACAGAAGACAGAAAGACGAGGAAAGAGTTGCCGAAGAGACTTGAAAGGCCCGATTGAGGTAAGGCCGATGATTGGAGTCAAGCTGATTCAGAGTTTAATGGCTTCCCCATGGCTGATCCGGTGCTGACCGGGAGAATGGTTGCACCGATACTAACGAAAATAATGATCCCAAACCTTCAGGCATAAGATTCCGAAATAGGAAAGATATCCCGAGCATAGCTCTGGCCAGCATACGACACCACACTGGTCTCAGAGAAACTGCAGAGATAGCAACGGCTGCACAAGACAGCCAGGTAGGACATTAACACCTGAATCGTTCTCACCTGGTGATAGATCCATAACAAAATAGGAAACTCAGGAGAAACTGTCCCGATAGCTAAAAGAGAGTTTGATAAGGATAAGAGAAAAATGAATCAGTGTTTGTTCTTTGATGGGAGAGGGATGACACTAAAGTGTTCATGAAAGTTGGAGATTCTGACAAGTTGTTCCCTGCCATGGTGAAGGAGGAACACTACTCCTGCTGCAGTGAACCAGGAGGGAAGTATTTGTGGCATTTCACTCCAGAGAAAGATGACATCAGAAAACCAGCTGAGATAGTGGCAGATAACATTGTGAACTGGCTCAGAGAGAGGAACGTAGACCAGACCCTGCAGGCCATTGGAGGGGACAGCACCAACACGAACACAGGGTGGCAAGAGGGGTCATACAGTGGATAGAGCGGAAGATTGGGAGGAAGCTGGTCTGGATTGTTTGTGACCTCCACACCAACGAGTTGCCACTCAGACATCTGATCCAGGAGCTGGATGGCAAGACTCTTTCAAACAACAGATGGTCTGGTTCTCTTGGCAAGATGCTGGACTCTGCCACTGAGTTTGAAATAAATCCGAGCTTTGAAAAAATCACAGTTGGCCCTCCACTCGTTGAGCTTGCACATACTGTCATTGACGACCTGAGTACTGACCAGTACTATAGTTACATGATTTGCAGTGCCATCAAAACTGGGGTCATGCCTGATAGACTTGCTTACCTGCAGATAGGTCCAGTCTCACATTCTAGGTGGCTCACAACGGCGCTCAGGTTCTGCAGAATTTGGGTCGCTCATCATAAACTGAAAGAGACCAACCCCACAACTGGGGACTTATTGTCAATTCATCGTGAGAGTGTCTACTTACCCAAATTGGTTTTCAACACCAAGGTCAAGTCATCGTTCTCCGAAGGTCTGAAGCATGTTCTCTTCCAGCTTGAGCTCCTGAGGAGTCAGCCAAGGAAGGTTGTTCAGATTGTGGAGCAGACTGTGAGGAGATCTTCCTGGTATACTCATCCCGAGGCAGTTCTGCAGACAATGCTCTGCAGTAAGGATGAGGAGGAGAGAAGAGTGGCAGTCAAAAAGATCTTTGATATCAGACTTATGAGAGGATCTGGGCATGACGAATCAGTTGGTGACGATTCCTTCAGGGCCAGGAAGACTCCTGAAGTCAATCTAGGTGCCAAGACCCTCACCGATCTCATAGATCTGGATAACATCCAGGCTGGCAGTGAGCCCTGCAGCCTCACCAATGTTCAAGTCAGAGCTTTCCTGGACAACCCATGCATGTCCCTGCCTGGCCCTCGCACACCCAGAGTATAGAGCGTTGTGTACAGCAAGTGAGCGAGGCCAGCAGTCACGTGTACAGCCAGGAGAGGAGGGAAGGCTACATCCGAGCTCAGGTGGTCAGCAGGGAGGTGATGAGTAGAAACAGAAGCAAGAAAGACATGTTCTCTATGGTGTGCAGCAACACCGGGTCGTAGTAGTAAAACCGGTTTTTGTATTTGATGATTTTGTTTTCTAAAGGAATATTATATTTAATATAATGTGTCAAGATCATTCGTTTCACTATTCTGGATCATTTTCATCCTAATAAATTAACCTGATACATTTACTTTACTTTAAATAAGCTATTTAGTGGTGTTGGTAAAAGGGTGGGAATACTGAATTTTCATAAGATTTCAAGTTAAAATTTACCTAGGAAAAAATAAAAACTTTTCAAATCTGAAGATATCACATGATTCTGCACATACTGTAGAACTACATCATTAATACCATGGGCCGATCTTTCAAACTCAAAAAAAAAAAATTCGCCTCCGTATGACACACCCTACTGCGCCATGAAGGTTCCAAGTGTTCCCTGAAGAAGGCAGTGATGGGTAGGGAAACACCGGGTAACACTGAAGTCCATTTATTAACGAATAGGAGAAATACAAGTAGTGACTAGCGTGTGCCATGCACGACCCACGGAGTCAGACTGAGACTGCCTTGCCATATGGCAGCCTCTGGGCAATGTTGCCACATAACACATGCAGTGTTGCCACGGAATTATATACAAATATGCTACTCGGCACAGTAGCTTATAAACAAGGTTGCTACTCGGCACAGTAGCTTAGATACATAACCTACAGTCATCATGCAGACCTGTGTGTGTGTGTGGGTCTGTCAGTAACTCTTGGGTGGTAAGAGTTCGTCAGGTGGAGCTGATTGAGTTGTGTAGTTACTGTTGGTAGCGAGGGGAACTCCGGCGGGTGTTAAAATGAGTCTAGTTACACTTATTAAATGTTACGATAGTGTTTGTCGGTCATCTCTCTCTCTCTCTCTCTCTCTCTCTCTCTCTCTCTCTCTCTCTCTCTCTCTCTCATATAGAAACCTACTAATTACAACACCATTTAGTCGAAACATCATTTTTTTCGTTTTGTAAGTGTTTCAGTATTCAGTCGAAGGTATGGCAACAAACACCTCCCTTTCATGTCGGTGCTAGAGTCAGCCAACAACACTCAAGTCGTTTATTATTGTTGATACCTCACAGCGTCTAGTACAGAGGGCAGGAACAGTGTTGATGTGCACCAGCTGCTTCGTGTAAACTAAAGACACGTGGCCCTCATGACATCACCTTCTGATACAATGTTTACATGTTTGGTCTGGTTCCCTGACTTAAGTCGCCACCTGTATAAGTGTTGTCAACTTACTCATATTAAATGGTCAATGGTCAGGCCTCAAGTGTATTTAAGTCTAGCAGTTATATTAATCATTTTTGTCTCCCCATAATCCTAAACACTCAAATTATATGTACAATTACTCCCATAGTGTACACTTTGACCTCATAATGTATATTTTGACCCCATAATATACACATTGACCCCATAATGTATATTTTATCCCCATAATATACACATTGACCCCATAATATACATCTTGACCTTATAATGTACATCTTGACCCCATAATATACACTTTGACCCCATAATATACATCTTGACCTCATACTGTACATCTCGACCCCATAATGTACATCTTGACCTCATAATGTACATCTTGACCGTATAATGTACATCTTGACCCCATAATATACACTTTGACCCCATACTGTACATCTTGACCCTATAATGTACATCATGACCCCATAATATACATATTGACCCCATAATGTACACCGTGACCTCATAATGTAAATTGTATCCCCATAATATATACACATTGACCCTATAACGTACACTATGACCCCATAATATACACATTGACCCATATTGTACACTTTGACCCCATAAGGTACACTTTGACCCCATAATGTACAGCTCCGGCTTAACCTGCACACATTTACCTCAGCTTACAAAATCATCACCTTATATAACACCACAGCTTAATGCGCCTTTAGCTTTCATACACAGTTAATTATGAAGCTGGTCACCATAAATAGCTTTAGCCGTTTCTCTATAGCCTGCCTGGCCTCGCTCAACAGTATACTCTCAGCTTAGATGTTGTTCCGTAAATCTTATTGTGGATGGTCAGATTGAGAATAAGCTGCTGACTTCTTTCTGGTACATGGAAGTCTATACGGCCATCCATCACATTGCTTCCCTCACACACCTGACCTGCTGTGTGTGTGTGTGTGTGTGAGTGTGTGTGAGTGTGTGTGTGAGTGTGTGTGTGTGTGTGTGTGTGTGGTCTTGTACAAATATGATTGTTGGTGATGTCATTGCTGTTTGTTGCTGGTGGTACTGTTGATCGTTGGTGGTGACAGTGTTAATGGTTGGTGGTGGCACTGCTGATTAGTAGTGGTGGCACTGTTGATTGTTGGTGGTGGCACTGTTAATGGGTGTCAATGGTTGGTGGTGGTACTGTTGATTGTTGGTATTGGCACTGTGAATGGTTGGTGGTGGCACTGTTAATGGTTGGTGGTGGCACTGTTAATGGTTGGTGGTGGCACTGTTAATGGGTGTCAATGGTTGGTGGTGGTAATGTTGATTGTTGGTATTGGCACTGTGAATGGTTGGTGGTGGCACTGTTAATGGTTGGTGGTGGCACTGTTAATGGTTGGTGGTGGCACTCTTAGTGGTTGGAAGTGACACTGCTGATTAGTAGTGGTGGCACTGTTGATTGTTGGTGGTGGCACTGGTAATGGTTGGTGGTCGCACTGTTAATGGTTTGTGGTGGCACTGTTAATAGTTGGAGGTGGCACTGCTGATCAGTAGCGGTGACACTGGTGAGTGTTAGGGGTGTCACTGTGGATTATTGGTGGTGGCACTGTTAATGATTGGAGGTGGCACTGTTATAGGTTGGTCTCAGCAGTATTAATGGTTGGTGGTGGCATTGTGGATTAGTAGTGGTGGCACTGTTTATTGTTGTCTTGGCATTTCTATTTGTTGGTGATGGCACTGTTAATGCATTATGGTGGCATTGATAATGTTTAGTGGTGGCACTGTGGACTGTTGGTGATAGCCTCTGTTATTGGCTGGTGGTGGCACTGGTAACTATTGGTGGTAACCTATGTTAATAGTTGAAGGTGGCATTGTTAATGGATGGAGGTAGCACTGTTTATTGTTGGTGGTGGCGCTGCTATTGGTTAGTGACTGTGTTAATAGTTAGTGGTATCACTGTTAATTGTTGGTGTTGGCACCGTTAATTATTGGTGAGAGCACTGTTAATGATTACTAATGGGACTGTTGATTAGAAGTGACGGCACTGGTAATTGTTGGTGGTAGCACTGTTAATATTTAGTGGTGTCAGTGTTGATTATTTATTAGTGAGGGCATTGATGATTGTTGGTGGTGGCACTATAAATAGTTAATGGTGGTTCTGTTAATGGGTACTGGTGGCACTGTTTATTCGTAGTGATGGCATTGTTAATTGTTAGTGGTGGCACTGTTAATAGTTAGTGGTTGTCACTGTTGATTTATTATGGTGGCCCTGTTGATTGTTTCTGGTAGCACTGTTAATGGTCGAATGAGGCACTGTTAATGGTTAGTAGTGTTACTATTGAGTGGTGGTGGTGGCACTGTTCATTGTTTGTGGTGGCACTGATGATGGTTGGTGGTGACACTGTTACTGGTTAGTGGTGGCACTGTTGATTGTTGATTTTAGCACTGTTAATTGTTGGTGGTGGCAGTGTTAATGGTTGGTGTCACTGTTAATTATTAGTGGTGGCACTGTTAATATTTTTAAATGACAATGTTAATAATTACTAGTGGCACTATTGATTATAAGTGCTGGCACTTATTTGTTTGTGGCACTGTTAATAGTTGTTAGTGGCACTGCTGATTAGTAGTGGTGGCACTGTTGATGGTAGTTAGTGGCATTGGTGATTAGTAGTGGTGGCGCTGTTGATTGTTTTTGGTGGCACTGTTCATTGTTGGTGGTGGCACTGTTAATTGTTGTTGGTGGCACTGTTGAGTGTTGTTGGTGGCACTGTCGATTTGTAGTTGCAGCACTTTTGATTGTCGTTGGTGACATTGGTAATGGATGGTGGTGGCACTGTTAATGGTTGGTAGGGGCACTGTTGATTCTTGACGGCTTCAATGTTGATTGTTGGTTGCAGAACTGTGTATTGTTGGTGATGGCACTGTTAGTGATTGGTGGTGTCACTGTTAATTCTCGGCAGTTGCACTGTTAACTGTTGGTGACGGTACTATTGATTGTTGGTGGTGGCACTGTTAATTCATGGTGGTGGCACTGTTAATGTTGGTGGTGGCACTGTTAATGGTTGGTGATGGCACTGTTAATGGTAGGTGGTAGCTCTGGTAATGGTTGGTGGTGGCACTGTTAATGGTAGGTGGTGGCACAGCTAATGTTGGTGGTAGAACTTTTAATGGTAGGTGGTGGCACTGCTAATGGTAGGTGGTGGCACAGCTAATGTGGTGGTGGCACTGTGGTAGGTGGTGGCACAGCTAATGGTAGTGGTGGCACAGCTAATGTTGGTGGTGGCACTGTTAATGGTAGGTGGTGGCACTGCTAATGGTGGGTGGTGGCAGCTAATGTTAGTGGTGGCACTGTTAATGGTAGGTGGTGGCACAGCTAATGGTAGGTGGTGGCACTGCTAATGTTGGTGGTGGCACTGCTAATTGGTAGTGGTGGCACTGCTAATGGTAGGTGGTGGCGCTAATGTTGATGAGTGGCACTGTTAATGGTAGGTGGTGGCACAGCTAATGGTAGGTGGTGGCACTGCAAATGGTAGGTGGTGGCACTGCTAATATTGGTGGTGCGCTAATGAGGTGGTGGCACTGCTAATGTTGGTGGTGGCACTGCTAATGGTAGGTATTGGCACTGCTAACTTGGTGGTAGCTTGTTAATGGGAGTGGTGGCACTGCTAATGTTGGTGGTGGCACTGTTAATGGTGAGATGGTGGCACTGCTAATGTTGGTGGTAGCACTGTTAATGGTAGGTGGTGGCACTGCTAATGTTGGTGGCACTGCAATGTTGATGGTGGCACTGCTAATGGTGAGTGGTGGCACTGCTAATGTTGGTGGTGGCGCTAATGTTGGTGGTGGCACTGTTAATGGTGGTGGTGGCACTGCTAATGTTGGTGGTGGCACTGCTAATGGTAGGTGGTGGCACTGCTAATGTTGGTGGTGGCACTGTTAATGGTGCGGGGTGTAGTCCATCGCCAGAGACACAGGCTAATACTTTAATAGGTTTTGCTCTTTCCTTTCCTCGCGGTGGTGATGGGGGTGAGGAGGAGAGAGATGATGAGGAGATGAGAGAGCGGAAGGTGAAAGAGACGAGACAGGGGAAAGTGAGGAGACGAGAGGAAAGTGAGGAAAGTGAGGGGGGAAGGTGAGGGAGGTGAGAGAGGGGAAGGTGAGGGAATGAGAGAGGGCAAGGTGAGGGAGACAAAAGAAGAGCAAGATGAAGGGTGAGAAAGGGCAAGGAGGGAGGTAAAAGAAGGGGAAGTGATAAAGAGGGAAGGTGAGAGGGAAGGTGAGGGGGCGAGAGAGGGGAATATAAGGGAAGTGAGAGAGTGGATTGTGAGGGGTGAGACGGGGGAAGTTGAGAGGCTAGAGAGAGGAAGGTGAGGGAGGTGAGAGGTGAGAGAGGGTAAGGTGAGGGAGGTGAGAGGGGGAAGGTGAGAGGCGAAAAAGAAGGTGAAGGAGGTAAGAAAGGAGAAGGTGAGGGAGGTGAGAGAGTTGATGGTGAGTGATGTGAGCAGGTGAGGTAGGGCAAGGTAAGGGGCACTCTAGTTCTTGTCAAAAACTCAATATTAGTACCATAGTTAATACCCGGTGTAGAGACCGTAGCAATAATACTTCCTCTGTGTTAGGGGGTTCGTTTCTCCAGGTTGTATGTATAGTGATGTTATAAAGGTGTATGGTGTTGTATTGTTGTATGGTGTTGTTATAAGTTTATATGGTGTTGTTATAAGGTAGTATTGTGTCGTGATGTTGTATGGTGTTCTTATAATGCTGTATGATGTTGTTATATAGGTGTGTAGTATTATGATCTTGTATAGTGATGTAATGTTGTATGGTGCTGTAATGCTGCAAGGTGTTGCTATAAACTTGTATCGTATTATAAAATTGCATAGTGTTGCAAAACTGTACGGTGTAGTTATAATGTTGTATGGTGTTATAATGTTGTACAGAGTAGAAGTCACAAAGGGTGTGTATAACAGTCCCCAGTGGTCAAGATATTATGGCAATGAATGTTACAGACTATTTCATATACAGCAGTGGGGGCAATATGCCTGGCCACACACTTGTTATTCACATTTGCGTGAAAGGAATTCAAGCACATTGTGTGTTTGGTTCTGTACGTGGGAAATTATATACTGTAGCTACTGAGAGTAAAAAAGTGGACAGTGTCTTAATATGTCAGCTATCTTGTCATTAGAGATAAGGTGTTTTGCCATTTCACACACAGTGTGCTTGGACCTGTCTCTAAAAAGTTGTTTCTTCACACAGTTCAAAAACGTAGTGTTCGAGCGTGTGGCCATATGTTTGGCCACACACTTTACAGTAAGTTCGTTCACATCTGCTTGAAGAACATACTGCCAGAGGTACTTGTATCCTGACCTTAGTCTGCCAGTTATAACAGTTTGTAATCTAGTGATCTTGTTACTTGCTTCATATACATGTTTCATTTGATACATCCTGTCATGGTAAACAATGGATTGACTATTTCCTGTTTGCACTTGTCTGCTTGGGTCAAATTCGTCAAGTTCGTTCTTGATTACAGATTTAAGGGTTCTTTTTGACAGACCCAAATTGTAATCAACAGTGATTTTGTTAGACGTGAGTTTGGCGAGGGCATCAAATCTGTCATATATTTTGAGGCGACCAGTGTTGTAATGGTCAGTATGCTCGCCTCGCAAGCGAGAAGACCCGGGTTCGATCCCCCGGGCAGGGTAAAACTATGGGCAAGTTTATTTACGCCATTTGCTTCTGTCTACCCAGCAGTAATTGGGAATCTGGATGTTAATCGATTTGCGGATCGTGTTCCGAGGTAATGGTTAGCCAGTGCAGTTGGCGAGTTGTCCGGTAGTCTCGTACTATTTCTTGACACCGGGTCATGCAACTCGTTAAATTAGGGTTTGGTTTTTGTGTTGGCGACAGCTTCTACACCTTAAACAAATTCACGCCTAGGTGGCCCTTGGGCCGGCCATCCTCGTTACACGAGGGGCAACTATAATAATGTGAGAGGGGATCCATAACAGTTTGATCGTGACACCCCGCTCAACAAGGTACGCATATTTGTGTCTGGTTTCCAAAGACAAGCGCAGGACAACTTAAGGTGAGTGTGTCAAGGCCAAGTAGTAAGGATAGAGAATCAGTGATGATGAGACTGTCAGTGACTGTGGATTCTAAAAATTTAATAGCTATGAGTATGGCAACTAATTCAGTTTGTAGAGTGGATGCCCAGTTCTTAATTTTAATCCCTTTCTCAATTATATTACCTTTAGGATGAGTCACAACGACAGCACTTCCAGCCCTCCCACCGGCATTGTTAAGAGATCCATCAGTATAGATTGTCTGTGTGATGTTATCATCAGTCTGTAGGGTGTTCAAGAGCTCTGACTTTGGCAGTGCGTAATTAATCATTTAGGCGGGTATGTCGGTATTGTGATATCGAAGGGAACTGTTCGTAAGGGTGGTAGGAAGCTCTGTTGCTTCTGAACTTTATACAGAGGGTTTTGTCCAAACATCTTCATATGTGTAGCTGTAGTTTGGATCCATTTAGATTAACCAGTCCCATGACTCATATATTCTAGCAATTATTAGAAAACAATGTTGTCAGGATCACCACGCAACAGCCTCAGGGCTATCATGAGGTTGACTTCAATTATTCTATCTCTGACACTGTGTATACTTAGTTCTCTTCTCATATACTGTAAATTACTTATGTGCTCATGGGAGAGCCGAGAATAATTGTGAGGGCTTCATTTTGCTTTAATTTGCTTTCTTTTCGAGTTTGTTAATGCCTTTCTCGTCACGAAGGACCAGAGTTGGTGCGTGGTAATATATCAGAGATCTTTTAGAACCTCGGTACACTGTTTTAGCACCGTAATGTGAGCTTCTAATAGGTTTCATTTTGTCAGCACATTGGCGGGTTAATTGTTGTATGGCAGGTAAGGTACAAAGCGTGGGAACACCAAAATATTTAAAAGAAGAGACATAGTAGTGTTGTTACCTATCTTGAATTTGGCGGGGCCGCGTTTGCTTTTACCAGCTTGTTTGTTGAACACCTTAGTATTTTCAGTGGAGATAATAAGACCGAGGTTCTCACAGGCTGCGTATACATGGTTCAGGGTGGTTTGCACTTCACGATGAGTTTTATTATGTATAAGAATATCATCAGCATAGATGATTGTGATATTGCTGGGGTTGTCTGGTATTACATTTAATAATGCATTCATAAGAACAGTGAATGAAGTAGGATTAAGTACTCCACCCTAGGGGTGCCAAGTTGCATATTTTTATTATGCTGTATTATGTTATAATGTTTAATGGTGTTGTTGTAATGTTGTGCATTGTACAACTCTCACTCTCTCCATTATTACCAACTCTCACCCCGTCCCTAATTGCCAACTCTCACTCTCTCTCTCTTATTGCCAATTCAAACTATCTCACTTATTGCCAACTATTCACAGAGTATTAGGTTTTATATTTAGAAGTGTAAGAAAAAGAGTGCAGAGGTCTTATTGCAACTTTATCGTGCGCTAGTCAGGCCGCACCTCGATTATGCGGTTCAGTTCTGGTGCCCGTATTATAGAATGGATATCAATTCACTCGAGTCGGTGCAGCGAAGAATGACGAAAATGATTCCGGAACTTAGAAACCTTCCATATCAAGATAGGTTAAAGAGACTAAACTTGCATTCCCTAGAAAGACGGAGAGTGCGGGGAGATATGATAGAAGTAGTTAAGGGGGTGAAAGGAATCAATAAAGGGGATATAGATAAAGTTCTTATAAAATCCGAGCAGGATAGGACTTGTAGCAACGGATTTAAGTTGGATAAGTTAAGGTTTAGGAGGGAGATAGGAAGGAACTGGTTCACAAATAGGGTAGTGGACGAGTGGAACAAGCTTAGCAACTTTGTAGTAAGTGCTGGAACCCTGGAAAGTTTTAAAAGGAGGCTAGATAGATTCATGGATGATAGAGAGTGGTAGTAATTCTCGACAGGAGCTGCCATGCACAGGCCAACCGGCCTTTTGCAGACTCCGTATTTTCTTATGTTCTTATGTAACTCTCACTCACTTCCTTATTGCAAACTCTCACCGTGTCCCTTATTGCTAACTCTCACTCTCTTTCTTAATGCCAACTCTCACTCTCTATCTCTCTCTTATTGCCAACTCTCTCTCTCTCTCTCTCTCTCTCTCTCTCTCTCTCTCTCTCTCTCTTATTATCAACTCTCACTCTATCTCTTACTGCCAACTCTCACTCTTTCTCTTATTGCCAACTCTCTCCCTCTCTCTTATTATCAACTCTCACTCTCTCTCTTATTGCCAACTCTCTCCCTCTCTCTTATTGCCAACTCTCTCTCTCTCTCTTATTGCCAATTCTCACTCTCTCCTCTATTGCCAACTCTCACTCTCTCACTTATTGCCAACTCTCGCTCTCTCTCTTATTATCAACTCTCACTCTCTTACTGCCAACTCTCACTCTTTCTGTTATTGACAACTCTCACTCTCTCCCTTATTGACAAATCTCACTCTCTCTCTTATTGTCAACTCTCACTCTCTCTCTTATTATCAACTCTCACTCTCTTTCTTATTGCCAACACTCTCTCTCTCTCTTATTGCCAATTCTCACTCTCTCCCTTATTGCCAACTCTCTCTCTCTCTCTTATTGCCAATTCTCACTCTCTCCTCTATTGCCAACTCTCACTCTCTCACTTATTGCCAACTCTCGCTCTCTCTCTTATTATCAACTCTCACTCTCTTACTGCCAACTCTCACTCTTTCTGTTATTGACAACTCTCACTCTCTCCCTTATTGCCAATTCTCACTCTCTCCCTTATTGCCAATTCTCACTCTCTCCCCTATTGCCACCTCCCACTCTCTCTCTTATTGCCAACTCTCACTCTCTTTTTGCCAACTCTCACTCTTTCTCTTATTGCCAACTCTCAGTCTCTCTCTTATTGCCAGCTCTCTTTCTCTCTCTTATTGCCAACTCTCACTCTTTCTCTTATTGCCAATTCTTACTCTCTCTTTTATTGCCAACTCTCACTCTCTCCCTTATTGCCAACTAACACTCTCTCCCTTATTGCCAATTCTCACTCTCTCTTTTATTGCCAACTCTCACTCTCTCCCTTATTGCCAACTCTCAATCTCTCCCTTATTGCCAACTCTCACTCTCTCTCTTATTGGCAACCCTCACTCTTTCCCTATTTACAGTTAATCAAGGTAGAGGAAGTACCGATCAAGGTAGAAGAATTACTAATCAAGGTAGAGGAATTGTTGATCAAGGAAGAGGAAGTACTGATCAAGGTCGAAAAAGTACTGATCAAGGTAGAGAAAGTACTGATCAAGGTAGAGGAATTACTCAATAAGGTAGAGGAAGTACTGATCAAGGTAGAGGCAGTACTAATCAAGGTAAAGGAGGTACTGATCAAGGTAGACTAATTGTTGATCAAGGGAGAGGAATTACTCATCTAGATAGAGAAAGTACTGATCAAAGTAGAGGAACTACTGATCTAGTTCGAGGAAGTACTGATCACGGTAGAGAAAGTACTGATCAAGGTAGAGGAAATACTGATCAAGGTAGAGGAAGTAATGATCAAGGTAGAGAAAATACTGATCAAGGTAGAGGAAGTACTGAGCAAAGTAGAGGAAGTTCTGATCGAGGTAGAGGAAGTACTGATCAAGGTAGAGGAAGTACTGATCAAGGTAGAGGAAGTACTGATCAAGGTAGAGGAAGCACTGATCAAGGTAGAGGAAGTACTGATCAAGGTAGAGAAAATACTGATCAAGGTAGAGTAACTACTGATCTAGGTAGAGGAAGTACTGATCAAGGTAGAGAAAGTACTGATCAAGGTAAAGGAAGTCTGATCATGGTAGAGAAAATACTGATCAATGTAGAGGAAGTACTGATCAAAGTATAGGAAGTTCTGATCGAGGTAGAGGAAGTACTGATCAAGGTAGAGGAAGTACTGATCAAGGTGGAGGAAGTACTGATGAAGGTAAAGGAAGTACTGTTAAAGGTAAAGGAAGTATTGATAAAGGTAGAGGAAGCACTGATGTGTTTTTTTATCGTACACTACTTTTTTTTGTATTTACATTAAAAATGCTTTTGTCTTTGAGTCACTGTTTAATAATACAACAAAATACTTATAAAGTCGGTCCCTGTTCATACCTTATAACCCCATTACTTATGGGATAAATTGTCGCACATGTTGACGCATCACAAATACCTTGCTTAGGCAGGCCGACAAGTTCAAGGGTTCGTGGCAACACCCACAATCCAAATACTAGCATCTCATTGACTACATCACCTGAGCGTGGCTCAGACCACTACGACACTCATCATCGGTTCGTCAGAGCCAAACTCTCACTTCCCTTCACCCCAAAATGACGAAAGCATCAAGCCTCCAATTGAGGTTATAACACTAAGCGTCTGGAGAACTCAGCGGTAGCACATGCTTTCAGAGAGCAGGTGGAACATAGGCTGATAAACAACCCGACAACAAACAACCTAAATTTCAGTGCCGAATGGGATATTCTCGTCAATGTCATGACAAAAACCTGCAGATAAACCCTCGGCCAGATCGAAAGAATGCACCAGGACTGGTTTGATGAAAATGATGCGGAACTCAAATACTCGTCGATGATAAACGTGTTGCTTGAACTGACTGGCAGAACGACCCTCTGTCTCGGATCAAAGCTGATACCTTCAGCAAAAACAAAGAGGCGGCCCAGCGCGAACTTCGCAATCTAAAGAACAAATGGTTGAAAAATAAAGCATGCGAAATGCAAAAACTTGCATATCAGCACAAGATGTGCGAATTTTTAATTTCCCCTAAAACGTTTTAAGGGCCAATCCCTCATGACGCAGCCCCCCCCCCCTTCCGCTCATCCGATGGTAACTCCTTAATTAAATATGAAGACGGCCTCCTACAGGGCTGAAAAGAGCACTACCATTTGCTGCTCAACCGAAACACCGATGTGGATGTCCTCACTGCCCAGCAGGTCCCTCAGCATCTAGAGCTGATCCACTTCAGCTATCCTCCATCCTTGGATGAGGTAGCTACTGCCATCAAATAAATGAAAAATAACAAAACCTCAGGGCCAGGTGGAAACCAGGCCGAGGTGTATAAAGCAGGAGGACCTCTGCTTACCAGCCGTTTCCACTCTCTCCTGGAGAATATAAGGGAAAAGGAGGAAATCCCCCAAGCTCTTAAAGACGCCTCCATCGTCAATACATCGTACATGGCCTTCATCGATCTAACCAAGGCGTTCGACTCGGTCACATGGAAGCTCTCTGGCTGAGGGTCCCTCAGGCTTTTGGCTGCCCGCTAAAATTCATCCCCATTGTGAGGCAACTCCATGATGGGAGAACGGCAGTATCCTGTGCAATGGCACCCAGTCTGAGTTCTTCCCCATCCAAACGAGGGTTAATCAAGGATGGTACTAGCACTATCTCTCTTTTCCATTTTCTTGGCTGCCTTCCTTACTCATGCCAGTGCCAACTTAGCCCGCGGGGTGGACATCCAGTACCGGATGAAGGGACTTTTCAACATAAGACGACTCCAGGCAGGGACGAATGTGTCGGCAGCTTCCATTACTGAACTTTAGTATGCAGACGACCTCACCTTCGTCGCTAACAATGAACACAACCTACAGGAGATCCTGGACACCTACGCAGATGCGTATGCACACTTCGGCCTTGAGGTGAATGTACGTAGGACTCAGATTCTCTTTCAGCCTGCCCCTGGTCCAGCCATACCTCCACCATCCATCTAGCTTAATGTTACCCACTTTCGGTATCTCGTCTCTCATCTGTACACCACTCCGGACATCGATGAAGAGATTCAACATCGGATCAGATGTGCATTTCAAGACTTTGGCAGACTCCCGTACCCGTGTCTTCATCTGCAGGGAGCTGAAATTATCTACAAAGTTGCACGTATATCGAGCAGTGGTCCTCCCCACCC